>NC_081756.1:50395466-50415466 GCF_963082965.1 Carassius carassius
GCCAGAGAGATGCCAGACAGACGCCAGACAGACGCCAGAGAGATGCCAGACAGACACCAGAGAGACGCCAGACAGACGCCAGAGAGACGCCAGACAGACGCCAGACAGACGCCAGAGAGACGCCAGAGAGACGCCAGACAGACGCCAGACAGACGCCAGACAGACGCCAGAGAGACGCCAGACAGACGCCAGAGAGACGCCAGACAGACGCCAGACAGACACCAGAGAGATGAAAGACAGACACCAGAGAGATGCCAGACAGACGCCAGAGATGCCAGACAGACGCCAGAGAGATGCCAGACAGACGCCAGAGAGACGCCAGACAGACGCCAGAGAGACGCCAGACAGACGCCAGACAGACACCAGAGAGATGAAAGACAGACACCAGAGAGATGCCAGACAGACGCCAGAGAGACGCCAGACAGACGCCAGAGAGACGCCAGAGAGACGCCAGAGAGACACCAGAGAGACACCAGAGAGACGCCAGACAGACGCCAGAGAGATGCCAGACAGACGCCAGAGAGACGCCAGAGAGACGCCAGCCAGACGCCAGCCAGACGCCAGAGAGACGCCAGACAGACGCCAGAGAGATGAAAGACAGACACCAGAGAGATGCCAGACAGACACCAGAGAGACGCCAGACAGACGCCAGAGAGACGCCAGACAGACGCCAGAGAGACGCCAGAGAGACACCAGAGAGATGCCAGACAGACGCCAGAGAGATGCCAGACAGACGCCAGAGAGACGCCAGCCAGACGCCAGACAGACACCAGAGAGACGCCAGACAGACGCCAGAGAGATGAAAGACAGACACCAGAGAGATGCCAGACAGACACCAGAGAGACGCCAGACAGACGCCAGAGAGATGCCAGACAGACGCCAGAGAGACGCCAGACAGACGCCAGAGAGACGCCAGACAGACGCCAGAGAGATGCCAGACAGACGCCAGAGAGACGCCAGAGAGATGCCAGACAGACGCCAGAGAGACGCCAGAGAGACGCCAGAGAGACGCCAGAGAGATGAAAGACAGACGCCAGAGAGACGCCAGACAGACGCCAGAGAGATGAAAGACAGACACCAGAGAGATGCCAGACAGACACCAGAGAGACGCCAGACAGACGCCAGAGAGATGCCAGACAGACGCCAGAGAGACGCCAGACAGACACCAGAGAGATGAAAGACAGACACCAGAGAGATGCCAGACAGACGCCAGAGAGACGCCAGACAGACGCCAGAGAGACGCCAGACAGACGCCAGACAGACGCCAGACAGACACCAGAGAGATGCCAGACAGACACCAGAGAGACGCCAGACAGACGCCAGACAGACACCAGAGAGATGCCAGACAGACACCAGAGAGACGCCAGACAGACGCCAGAGAGACGCCAGAGAAACATGAACTTAACATCAATTCCTCACTGGCTGTGGGTAGTTCACAGTATCTAATCTAAATATGACAAACACATTCATATCTGATACCAGATTCACATTTAGAGGCTGGAAATTATATATATGATTATTTTTATATAAGATGTATACAACGAAAACAATCCATTTGTATTTTTCATGTATTTTGTTTTTGATTAGAGTCTGGGTGAACTCTAAGACGTCTTTCACATTGAGTTGCTATAATAATAATAATAATAATAATAATAATGATGCAATTTGCTCTGGGTTATGTGTTTGTAGCTCTGGTTTGAGTTGATAAGCACACCGATCCGTGCAGGAGCTCGTATGCAGTGATGCCGAGAGCCCACCAGTCCACAGCGAACGAATATCCCACACCTCCGTCCACGAACGAGACAAACACCTCTGGTGCTGTTACACACACACACACACACACACACACACACACACACACACACACTTAACTCAACCATAATGAATTGATGGTCAGATTGCGATCCTCACACATCAGCTGATTCTGTTGGATTCGTCAAACCGCTGCTTGTTTTATTTTGTAAAAATTTACATCTGTTCACGTCCATGTGAGTTCACATTAGCTCAGGTTCATTAAATAATTCTTGCAACTCTTGATTTTAAAAATGTATTAGTTCATGTTGAAATTAATAAACTAAAAATAATAAATACTTTAGAAATATATTTAGAAAGTTTAGAAAGAAATATTTACTTAGTTGGGTTATTTTGATGGATCAGTTCACTCGCTACAAACCTGCATGAGTTTCTTTCTTCTGTTGAACACAAAAGGAGATATTTTGAAGAATGTCACTGGTAGCCATTAAATCATAGCCATTTACTTTTTTTTTTTAATATACTTTTTTTTTATATACTCTGGTGACAAGAAACTGTTTGGTTAGCATTCTTCATTATACCTACTTTTGTGAAGAAACTCACACAGGTTTGGGACAATATGAGGATCGGTAAATGATGACAGAATTGTAATCTTTTGGTGAATTATCTCTCTGAAATATTACTAGTTTTGCTATTAATCATTTAATCATTGTGATGCAGCATATCAGGTTGTTGACCTGTGTGTTTCTGATCTCATTCGGTCAAACTCACCCATGTAGGGTTTGGTTCCTGCCATTGAGAAGACTGTTTCTGAGCCCTGCAGAATCATGGCCACATTAAAGTCTGTGATGTGGACATGACCTAAAACACACACACAGAGACAACTGCTCTTCAAAAAGAAAAAAAGATGTGTGGCTCATTATTTCAGCTACTTTGGTCCCTCATCATTATTTTCTCAGCATTTACTAGTGTACACAGATGAACTCACCACGTTCATCCAAGAGAATGTTGTCTGGCTTTATATCACTGGGGACAGAACACACACACACACAGCAGTGATGTTTCCTGATCAATCATGTTATTTTGACTTATTTGACTTACATTTTAGACACAATATTGACTGTTTTGCTCAATTTCACAATGAAAATAGTTCCAATCCAAGCCACAGCAGAACTGTTTTGTCTCAGAGCAACAAGCGTTTAGTTACTGAAGGAATCCATGATTTTGAAGTGAGTCAATGATTCAGTAACCCATTCATAAAGACAGCAGTCCCTTGCCTCATTTCTGAATGAATCAGAGATTTGAACAAATCTGTTGAATCAATGACTCACTCACTCATTCAAACAAACAGTCATTTGCTGCCACCTACTGGTTTGGTTTCATTTGTAAAACTATCATTGCATTTTTTCCCAACATTTCTTATTTGTATGTTTAAAAAATATTAAAAACATGAATCTTATACAATTCTTCATGCATTCCTAATGTTGCCACCTGAGCTTCATCACACAGTCTCTCACAGGCCACTTCAGATGCAGCTTCTTTTTAATACTGATTTCGTTTGAATGGTAACAGATCTACAGTTTCTTATTATTCTCAATGAATTAATTGAAACAATGTAAGACTTTGATGTGAAAAAATGACATTTAATAAGGTCAGTGGAAAAAAGACAAAGATATCTGTTCTGTTACACACAGCAACTCCTTTTCAGTTAATAGTTATTTTAACTCTTTTCTAGTCACAGAGCACTTTATTTTGAGAGTAAAGACTTTAACTTTGTCCAGATTGGGGGAATTGTAATGTTTAATAAGTTTTTTTATTATGTAATTTTTTTTATAATTTTATATATAAAAATTTGCATTACAAAGTATAAATTTTTGTTTGTATATGATGTCAATTATAGTTTTTAGAAAGAAAGTAGAATCAGCAGGTCAGACTTCAAACAGAAATCCGAATCGGTCAAGAAGATGCATCTCTGATGTGTGTGAGTGTTTCTCACCGGTGGATGATGTGCGAGCGCTGCAGATAGTCGAGCGCTAACACAAGCTCACAGATGTACAGCTTGACCGTTTGCTCATTAAAGCCAACCTTCTTCTGCAGATGGAAGCGTAAATCACCACCCAACAGCAGATCCACCACCATGAACAGATCCTCCTCGTCCTGAAACGAAAACCTGCAGACAGGAGCGAGTCCGGCTCAACCCTGCTGATGTTTGATTTCTTATTTCTTTAACGCTTTATACAGTAAAGATTGTTTCAAGTCAGCTTGAAACTAGTGCTAGTGCTGTAAGTTGAATCTGTTTGTGACTTTATCACACAGATTATTGTTTTTTCACTGGAAATGATATAGTAATTCAAACTTTTTAAATTGCAAAAAGCATAAATGTGAGGATAACCCATTTAATTTTTTAACACATATGCACCATATAAGCTAACATTTAACTAGTTGGTATAGTTGTAACATTTCTACAGTAACAATTACAAAGCGTTTCAGAGTGTTGTGTGAAAATGTTCATCTCAGTGTGAAGCAGGTGAAGGTGGTGGAGAGGACAGGTGTGTGGCTCACCACAGGTTGATGAGGAACGGATGTTGGAGTTGTTGCATGACCTGCAGCTCTCGGACGACGTTTCTGACTTCATCTCTTTCAATGCATTTCTGTTTGTTCATGTATTTCATGGCATACATCTTCCTGGAGTCTCTCTTCTGCACGATACACACCTGCAGACCGTCGTTAGTTTGATTAATCATAGCTTCCAGAGACAGGCTTCTGTCAGTCATACATCACTGAACTCATTTAACAAGCGTGACACATGAACACTGGAGGCTTCTTTTTGTTGGCAGAAAGGAATTCAAACATGCAGAAATGAGAGATACTGACATTAGCTTCTTTTTCTTCCACTAAAAATATCTAAAAATAATACACCAGCCTTCAGCTTTCCAGACATAGAAAGAGAAAAGAGTATGGGGTTAGAATTGTTGCATTATTCCAAATAAATAGATTATGATCCACAAATAAATGTAACGAGATTCACAAAAATATATCAAATTCACAAATGAATATAAAGAGTTTCACAAAAAAATTTAAAACTCACAAATAAATAAAATGAGATTTGCAAATAAAAAAAATATATTTACAAATGTGTTTAATGTCACAAACACAACTCTACCTGGTATTTATTTGTGAACCGCTGTCTGTGCATTTGTAAATCACTGCACGCATTTGTGGATCGGTTCCTGTGCATTTGTGGATTTGAAACACTTCTAGCGTCGACGTGCAGATAAATCCACAAATAAGTGGACTCCACCCACCGTTTACTCAAGCCAATCAAATAACGGCCACATTGAGCTGACCAATCGTAGCACGTTATCGCTTCAACCAATCACGTTTTGGCTTACAGCCAGGGGAACTGCGGGAATAGACACCGAACTTGAGACCAACAACAGACAGTCAGGGCATTTCTCAATACCAAGTTCGCAGAGTCTGGACTTCCGTCCTTCCGAGTTTGGACATGCCAAGTTGGACTCAGAAGAACGAACTCTCGAGGACGGGAGGACGCGAGTCCAGTCATTCTACAAATGGAACGGCAGCGTACTTGATAGCATCACTCAGCATGCATGTTTTACTTGAATTAACTTCTTTTTTATTTTCAATATATTAAATATATTAGTATTAAAAAACTAATATTTACCTACTCTGATTATTTTCACTTTATATTTATAATGAAATTGAATATAATATTAAACGACTGTCTCTTTTTTATTTTAAAAACTATTAAACATTAATATGTGGTTCAGGTAACATTAATACTGTGATTATATTTACGTCGTTCAAAATAAATAAAATATGTGGAAACAACTGCCTCTTTTCATTAAGAACAATCTAGCAATAAACCCACTCAGCTACAATTTAAATAATACGGTTGAAAAGTGTAAATCAATTGTAAATAAGTGTAAATCAAAATGGAACAGCTTAGGATTGCCATTGCAATTGCTATTTATCAAGATGCTGAAGAGGAGGCTGCCGAACGGAGGAGACGAATCCTTCAAAGAAAAGCCAGGATGCAGCGGAGGATGGCGAAGAGACGTGCCATATTAGCATGTCTCTCTAGCATTGTACGTTTTTCTAATTATTCTTTCTTCATAAACTGCCCATATACTTATGTGGACTTAGTTAGGTATATCCAAATGAAAAGTCATAATAAAAATTTATTATAATGTATCATATAGGCACCCTATCAACAGACTACAAAGTACTATCTCACAAAAAGTTATGTAAACTATTGCAGGGATGTAATGAGACAACATTAGATTTTTCAGTATACCAAATAAACTGACAAGTACAATAGGTTTGACAGTTGATAACATTTAAATTAACTAGCTTACACTTCACACACCTTTTATTTGTCTTTGTGGTGCTCAAATAAGTTTATAGTTTATCATCTTTATATAGCTAGGTGCACATCATATTACTGCATTAACACAAACAGGACAATTTAATATCTATAATAATCATATAGGCTACAACTTTTAGACTCTGGGATGAATGTTGTGCTAGAGCTTATCAATAAATGAATGAAACCGAAATAGAGTATAAAGAAATACTTCACGAAAAGAGCAAATGTTAGAGGGAGATTTAATTATGGCAGATTTTAGTAAATTTTAGACAAAATCCTTAAAACAACTGAGTATATAGCTTATATTAAATCCAAAAATATAATAAATACAATGCAACGACAGTACATATAGTAACAACTTTTTAAAAGCAATACATATAACAAATACATAATACAACAAAAGTAAAAACATTCTTAATATATTATCTATATATTTTAACAGGAACAAAGTCCCACTCGCAGGTATTCACAGATCAATGACCAGGTACCAATCCTGGTCAAGTTTTTTTCTGGAGAGGATTTAAAGGCAGCTTTCAGGCTCTCCAGGAACAGCATCAACATGCTGGTACAGATGCTGCCCCGTCAAAAAGCCCATGGATGGAGCCGTGAAATTGAAGTACTTGTTACGGTTTATTGGCTTGCCTGTTGAGCATCCTACAGGGTCACATCAGATGACTTCAGCATGCCACTTTCAACAGTTTGTAGGACTGTTCACAATGTTGTGGAGGAGATGATGACCATCCTCCACAAAATTATTCATTTTCCAAAAGCAGAGGAAATGGATGAGGTGGGGTGTGGCTTTGCTCACCTTGCTGGCCATGAGGCATTCCGCTGTGCTGCTGGTGCCACATCAGGATTGTTCCTCCTGCAATGCCACAAAAAAGATGCTACATAAATAGAAAGATCTTCCCTTCCATCATTCTACAGGGCACCTGTGATGCTAAAGGCATATTTATAGATGTGTATATTGGCAATCCAGGCTCTGTACAGGATGCCCTTGTGCTGCGCAGATCACCAATGTACCAGGAGGCTCTGTATTCACCAGCTGGATACTATCTTTTGGGAGATGGGGGATACCCTTGCTTGCAGCATCCTATTGCAATTATGACCCCATACCGCCAGCCTGTCGCAAGTAAGAACACTTTTTTTATGTCAGACAGACAGACACACACACACGATAAACCAAATTTTTACTGTTATGAATTTGCAATACACTACACATTTTCTACACGATTTTTGATTAACAGGCCAAGTTGAAGCCCGATACAACAGGCATTATGCACAAGCACGGAACATCATCGAGCGCACTTTTGGGATGTTAAAAACTCACTGGCGTGCAATTTTCTTGCGGGCCCTAGAGATCAGGCCACTGTTCGCCCCAAAGGTGATTGGTGCCTGTTGTATCCTCCACAACATCTGTGTGATGGGAGGTGATCTCTTGGAGGAGGAGGAGGAAAGCCAAGGACAAAAAGACAGCGAGGATGGTGAGAATGCAGCAGTGGGTGAGAGGGACCTATCAGGGAACCATCTCCGAGGACGTCTGGCTGCTCAGCTTTCTTCTCCCGTGGAACTGCCTGGGTGTCTAACTGAACAGTACTACATCTAGACAGTAAACCTTTCCAGATGTTGTCATGTTCATTAAAAGAGCAACATAAACAGTTGAAATAGCTATGACATTAATTAGAAAGATAGGTATGAATAAATGTGCAAGTAGATGGGTATAGATACATTTATACGTTTTCTTAATGTTGGTATGTTCTTCTTGAGATTTAACTGCATGATTGTAAATAATTGTATACCACTATAGACATTGGATATTACATTATTTTATATTATTTGTGTTTTTGTTGTAAATATAAAGAATACACTGTTGCTATAACAATGATTTGCCAGGGTTGAAATTGAAACATTCATTTTTATTTATTTTTTATTCAAATAATCTATATAAAATCATTTATCATTAAAAACAACATTAATTTAGAATTTATTAAGTTTTTCAAAAAGAGACATATGTCTCTGCTCTGGCTGTTGCTGCCCTCTCTCTCTCCTCTTCTCTCGCCAATGCTTCTCTCTCCCTCTCCTCTTCCCTCTCTGCCTGTTCTTTTAGAAACTAAAGAAGAGCCTGGCTGTCCCGTCGCCTCTTTCTTGACTGCTGGCTACTCCTGGCTTCCACAGAAGGGGCTGAACCTGGTGTGCTGACTGAGCCACCTGTAGTGGCAGTGGGTTTGATGCAACAACTCGAGTGCTGCCCCTGGAGTGCAGCATCCATTGCAGTGTACCACTGCCAGGTGGCAGCAGTCACACTACCGGCCTCTACCCCTTTTCCTGTGGGTGGGTCCCTAAGCTCCTGAAATAAAGCAAAATGCTGTCATGTTCTCACCTCACGTTGTTCCACACTTTTAGACATTTTTTATTTTTGCTCTACACAGAGGAAGATATTCTTAAGAATTTTTGTAACCTAACAGTTTGAGGCACCAAAAAATTACACATGTCAGTGGTGCCCCAGAACTCTTAGGTTACAAATATTCTTCCTTTGTGTAAAGCAAAAAAAAAAAAAAAAGAATAAATAAATAGTGTATACAGGTGTGAAACAACTTAAAATTGTAGGTGAATGGCAGAATGTTCATTTTGGGGTGAACTATTCTTTTTACAGTCTCAGAGTAAACAATGTAAACGGAGTAAACTACATTTTACAAAATAAAATGTAAGGGCCAATGCATCTATGTTAGGTTTCAAATATGACCGGAAAGTCTTTACACACATCTTGGTAAGCCTCTTTCAGTAACAGAAAGTAGAGAAACAGGCAGATTACCTTGTATTTATCTTTTAGGTTATTCAATTTTTTCTTTGCCTGTTTGGCAGTTATGGCCAAACCAGAAGTGGAACAAAATGCCTATAGGCAAAACAAAACCATAAAGATTTACATGATTCCACTTCAATAACGTATTCATTTTTATGGATGAAGACTGTCCAAATCTAGCTCCAAACCTTCAGACATGCAGGGAATTATACAAGCACTCAAAATGAATACTCACTCCCATCAACTTTTGGAGGAATTGCGCCTCCCGGTGAAAAGCCTTTCGTTGGCCGCCCGCCACTCTATCAAGGCCCGAGTTTCCTCAGCAGTCCCTTGATAAAAAATAATGCTTAATTTAAGTTGATGAAAAATAATACAATTATAAAAGAAATTGTAAAAAAAATTTAAATAAAGACAAGCAAACTATTTGGTTAAAATGACAAGAGCACTCTAAAATAAGGTTTGCATTTGATATAAGTATCGTTAGGCAAACGTTAGTTAGGAAACTTTTCCCTCAGGCAAAACAATTGCCCATTAGATATACCCAAAGCAAAATATATCAAATGTTTATCCACTACAGAATCAACACAGGCAGCCCCATATTTTACAAAATGTTACAGGGCCTAGCTACTTTTTAGGAGGACTTGCCGAGGGTTAGGCTACTTTTCAACTCGTAACGAAATAGTCTGAGCAAATTTTCAAAATTCGACGGTAGCTTTGAAGTTTAAACAACATTCTGGCATCAAAACTCTTAGAACTACGTTACATTTTGTGATAAAACAACAATAGTATTTCGAAATGTATAACTTACAGTTGTGAGTTTTCTCCTCCGCCATTGATGCTAACCTGGTTCGAGCTGAATTCTGGGTTATGGCCCGTATCAAGTCCGCACAAGTCACCTCTCCATGCATCCTCGGTAAAAGGAGCGGAGCAAGAACACATCCGGGGATTTGAACTGGACTTGGCTAGATGTGAACTTTGAAAAGGGAAACAGTACTTGGGCAGCGACTGATGACATTTCACAAGTCCACAAGTAACGTTACAGACAAGTACGCACAACATGGCCGATCAGGCAAGACGCCCCCCCCCCCTGGATTTAAGCCAAAACGTGATTGGTTGAAGCGATAACGTGCTACGATTGGTCAGCTCAATGTGGCCGTTATTTGATTGGCTTGAGTAAACGGTGGGTGGAGTCCACTTATTTGTGGATTTATCTGTACGTCGACGCTAGAAGTGTTTCAAATCCACAAATGCACAGGAACCGATCCACAAATGCGTGCAGTGATTTATAAATGCACAGACAGCGGTTCACAAATAAATACCAGGTAGAGTTGTGTTTGTGACATTAAACACATTTGTAAATATATATATTTTTATTTGCAAATCTCATTTTATTTATTTGTGAGTTTTATATTTTTTTGTGAAACTCTGTACATTTATTTGTGAATTTGATATATTTTTGTGAATCTTGTTACATTTATTTGTGGATCATAATCTATTTATTTGGAATAAAGCAACAATTCTAACCCCATAAAAGAGCACTAATGCATTACAGCCTCCAGCAGAAACAACTCCATCAGAAAGAGACGGAGCTCAGTTCACTCATTCATCCCTCACTTCACACACACACACACACACACACACACACACACACACACACACACACACACACACACACACACACACACACACACACACACACACACTTGTGAGAATCTTACTTTTCCAAAGCTTCCCTTCCCAATGGCTCTGAGAATCTGAAAGTGGTCAAAGGAAACTAAAATAGAAAACAAGACACACACACATTTCTGTGAATAATTGATGTTTGTTCAGCAAATATACTTCATGGTTCATTGTTTATAAATGATCACTGCATTATCTTTAGCGTTAACCAGGGCTAGTTACCAGTTAACCAACCATGATGATTCTGATCATTGTCATCTCTGACAGACAGCTTCTTACACACATCTAAACCCTCAGAGTCAGAGGGAAGCCAGGAATGCTGGGAATGCAGGAGATGACAGGGTTTGATCTGAACTCATCTAGAGCAGAACTTCACTCTCTCTCAGACAAACAGCATAAACATCACACAGAGACACTTTCTGACACGTTCTTCCTCACCCTCCTCATCCTCACACAGCAGCGGTGCTCCACGCGACTGATTCCCGCCCATCATCAGCATCAGAAGACCTTCATCACAGCCATGCATCCTTCATCCTTCATCCTTCATCATCAAGATGAAAAACTTGAAAAACTGACACACCCTCAGTCACCAGAGAGAGAGAGAGACAGAGAGAGAGAGATAGAGAGAGAGAGAGACAGAGAGAGAGAGAGAGAGAGAGAGACAGAGAGAGAGAGATAGAGAGAGAGAGAGACAGAGAGAGAGAGAGAGACAGAGACAGAGAGAGAGATAGAGATAGAGAGAGAGAGAGCGCGAGAGAGAGAGAGACAGAGAGAGAGAGATAGAGAGAGAGAGAGAGGGAGATAGAGAGAGACAGAGAGAGAGAGAGAGATAGAGATAGAGAGAGAGAGAGAGAGAGATAGAGATAGAGAGAGACAGAGAGAGAGAGAGAGATAGAGATAGAGAGAGAGAGAGAGAGAGAGGACAGATCCGACATCTGATGAACGTCATCTGCTCCAGGCTGAGGACATAACCTGCATAGCACACACACACACACACACACACACACACACACACACCTATTCATGAAATCATTTAAAATCAGTTGTTGGAATATACAAGGTCTGCACTCTTCTACTTTTGGTAATAAGACTGCAGACCAAGACTTACTCAGCAGTGTAACAGACATGGACATCTGTATCTTTCATGAGACGTGGTGTCGTAGTAATGAGACCTTACATTGTCCAATAGGATACAAGGAAATTATGGTTCCTTCATCAAAAAATTCTCAAATTAAATGTGGCCGAGACTCAGGTGGAATAGTCATATGGCACAAAGACGATTTAAAACATTCGATTAAAGTTGCTATAAGTGGAATATCATCCATTTGGCTTGAAGTGAAATCCGTCATATATCAGTCTAATCTTTATCTCTGTGCAATCTATATTCCACCTCATGACTCTCCCTATTACGAAGAGCAAAGCTTCCCAACATTACAGACTGACATCTTACACTTTCAGTCCAGAGGAAACATCCTCATCTGCGGAGACTTAAACGCCAGAACAGGGCGAGAAATTGATTATGTAAATATTGTAGATAATGACCACATCCCCAATGACACCACGTTTCATCCCTCATCTAATATCACACCGAGAAACAGCTATGATACTTCAGTGAACATTAGTGGAAAACAAATGTTGAAACTCTGTAAAGGTTTAGGATTATACATCATGAACGGCAGAACTCGTGGAGATACATTAGGTAGATTCACTTACTGCTCCAGATTAGGAGCCAGTGTGGTTGATTATTCAATAACAGATATTGATCAAAGTTTTATCAATGCCTTCACAGTCAGACCTCAGCTCCCGATGTCCGATCACTGCCAAACTGTGCTTTATCTGAAAGCCCCATGTCAAATAACCAAAACTGCTCCACCTGAAGCTGAAAAACTGTTTCCTCTGAAACAGAAACTCAAGTGGAATCAATCCAACTCAGAACAATTCAAAGAAAATATGAACAATCCGACTATATTAAAAATGCTAGATGACTTTATGTCCACTGATTTCACCTTAGATATTAATGGAATAAATTTAGCAACAAAAAACTTAAATAACATATTCGTAACATTGATAACTCTATCTAATATTAAACAGCAAACCAAACATAGAACCAATGGACAGAGAAAGAGAAAGGATGTCTGGTTTGATGATGAATGTGCCGGTCTCAGAAAAGAACTCAGGAGACTTTCCAACAAAAAGCACAAAGATCCGTCCAGCCAGACATTACGGCTTTCTTACTCAGACTGTCTGCAAAAGTACAAAACACTGCTGTGGAAAAAAAGAGAAAAATATTTTCAAACTAAAATTGAAGAAATTGACGATTCAATAGATCAAAACACTTTCTGGAACCTATATAAAAAACTCCAAAAACCCAAATTAGAGATTTCACTCCAGAATGGCACAATTTGGAAATCTTACTTTGAAAATCTGTATCAAAAAATTGAACCGACCGACCTCAACCAACCTCAGAGTAAAATAAAGAAAACACTAGAAGACATGGAAAAAACTATTAAGAATGATCAAAATCCATTAGATAAATCAATAACAATATCTGAAATATTAGAACATATTAAAAATCTTAAATTAAAGAAAGCATGTGGACAAGATCACATTAATAATGAAATGCTTAAACTCAGCAGTCCCAGCATGATTCAAACAATAGGCAAATGATTTAATCTGGTGTTCTGGTCCGGACACTTCCCTGAGATCTGGTCTGAGGGACTCATCACCCCCATATTTAAGAGCGGCGATCGATTCGACCCCAATAACTACCGCGGGATAAGTGTGGGCAGTGTGTTGGGGAAACTGTTCTGCAGTATCATACACACACGCATCGTCTCACACATCTCAGCACACAACATCTTAAATAAAGCACAGATTGGCTTTTTACCAAAACATCGCACATCCGACCACATCTACTCTCTCCACACTCTAATCAACAAGAACATCAACCACAAACAAAGGAAAATATTTGCATGTTTTGTAGACTTTAAAAAAGCATTTGATTCAATTTGGCATGATGGTCTACTGTACAAAATCCTACAAATTGGCATTGGCGGAAAAACATTTGACATTATTAAATCTCTGTACACCAACAGCAAAAGTGCGGTGAAGATGGGTAACCGCAGAACCGCGTTCTTCCAGCAGGGCCGTGGAGTGAGGCAGGGCTGCAGTCTGAGCCCAACTCTATTCAACATCTACATCAATGACCTGGCGTCAGCGCTGGAGAGCTCTACTGCGCCCGGCCTCACTCTACAGGGGTCAGAGGTCAGATGACCTGGTCCTGCTGTCCCGCACACCTGAGGGCCTTCAGCAGAGCCTGTCACGACTGGGCCCTGACCGTCAATCTGGACAAAACCAGAGTCATGGTGTTCCAGAAGAAAGCCAGATCTCAGGGACACAAACAGCAGTTCCTGTATAAAGGCCAGGTCCTGCAGCACAGCTCTAGCTACAGCTATCTGGGCATCGACATCAGCGCTTCGGGACGCTTCGGTCTGGCTGTGAAAACACTCGCTGAAAAGGCTCGGAGGGCTTTCTATGCTATAAAGTCACGATGTGGACACTTAAAATTACCCATTAAAACCTGGATAAAATTATATAATTCAATAATAAAACCAATTCTTTTATATGGATGTGAAATTTGGGGACCAGTACTAAATTTAAAAAATTGGGATAAAACATCAGTAGAAAAATTACAATTGGAAATTGGCAAAAATATTGTGGGGGTTGACAGAAAGACGTCCACTGCGGCCTGCAGGGCTGAGCTGGGCCTGTACCCGCTGAACATGGAGATCCAGAAGAGATGTGTTCAGTTCTGGCATCACCTCCATCAGTCTGACCCAGAGTCAGTGCAATATAAAGCCCTCCTCGCCAATGAAAGCTCAGCAGAACCTCATCCTCTGAACTCACTCGCTCTTCAACTCGTCCATCAACCCCAAACCTTTTATTAACCATATCCACAAACATCTAAAAGTCACTCATGATCAAGCACTAAAAGCACATTTTGCCCTCCAGAATAAACTGCAATGTTACTCGGCCCTCAATAGAACCACTAAATTGGCCAGTTATCTATTTATTAAACATTTTAAAGAAAGACAAATCCTCTCCAAATACAGATTAAGTGAGCATGATCTAGAGATAGAGAGAGGAAGACAGAGAGAGAGCAGAGGATCTGTAGACACTGTGACCTACAGCACATCGAGGATGAGGAACACTTTCTGCTCTTCTGCTCTAAATACACCAGTATAAGAGAAACCTTTCTGCCCAGGTTTGAAATCTTAATTCCATCATTCTCTGAACTGAGCGACACTGACAAAATGTTCTTCTTACTGGGAGAAGATGATAGTACAGCTGCACTAGCGGCTAAATATGTGTTAGCTATTCACAACGCCAGAGTCAGCTAATTCTCTAGAGAGACCGACTGCATTTATTCATATATTAGGATAAATTGTGTTTATTTATCTATTTATTTATATTTACTATGCTACATATGACATGATCTGTACATATATGTTTTGTTTGTTTGTTTTATTATTTATATATAATATGTTGATGCTTTGGCAACATTGTGTTTCACAGTCATGCTAATAAAGCTCATTTGAATTTGAATTTGAGAGAGAGAGAAAGAGAGACAGAGACAGAGACAGAGAGAGAGAGAGAGAGAGAGAGAGAGAGATGGAGAGAGACGGAGAGAGAGAGAGAGAGAGAGAGAGAGAGATGGAGAGAGAGAGACAGAGAGAGAGACAGAGAGAGAGACAGAGAGAGAGGGAGAGAGAGAGGGAGAGAGAGAGGGAGAGAGAGAGAGAGACAGAGAGAGACAGAGAGAGAGAGAGAGAGAGAGAGCGAGACAGAGAGAGAGGGAGAGAGAGGGAGAGAGAGAGGGAGAGAGAGACAAAGAGAGAGAGGGAGAGAGAGAGAGACAGAGAGAGAGACAGAGAGAGAGAGACAGAGAGAGAGAGAGAGAGAGAGAGAGAGAGAGAGAGAGAGAGAGAGAGAGAGAGAGAGAGAGACAGAGAGAGACAGAGAGAGAGACAGAGAGAGACAGAGAGAGAGAGAGAGAGAGAGAGAGAGAGAGACTTTTTGACTTTTAAACTTCTTTTAATTTACACCATTTTTTCAAAACATTACAAAACTAATACAAAAACAAAAAATAAAACCAGAACAGTTTTACCAATTAAAAACCATGTCTCCACACTCACTCATTGTCACTAAAGCATCTCTCACACCCCACCTTGTTTTGAAAAAAAGTACATTATCAGTTTGTTTATAATACGCAAATTCAACAGCAACCCTAAATTCTACCAATGATTTAAAAAGAGGCAACAAGTCAACATCTTGACCCACGTTTTTACATTGATGTGTTTTCAGGATTGCCAACTTGGCATGTCCTATTAAAAAATTGGCAAGTACACACCTTTCACGACATGATTGGTTATACTTGCAACCAAAGATAAAAAGGGTATTTGTAAAAGAAAATCCCAATTTCGTAATTAGTGTTCCCAAAAGTACAAAAAGTGGAGCCAGTCTAGAACATTCACAAAATAAATGAAACACAGTGTCAGAGGCCTTACAAAAAGAACATTCAGGTAAAACCATTTCATTGAACTTGGAAACAAAGTTGTTTGTAGCCAAGACATTGTGAAGTATTCTCCACTGTAGATCTCCACATCTTTTAGGAACTGGGGGTTTGTACAACAGCCTCCATGAGGGATTTACATCTCTGGGCACAGAAAGGTAAGCTCTCCACTTAGTGTCTATTCTTACCTTCAGTTGTTCAAAGTGTGCGGATTTAGCACAAATATGGTAAATTATTTTCTTCCCCATTCTTTGGAAATCCAAAAATTCAAACCCCTTTAACAAGAAACTATTAGTATTCTCTTCAAGTTCCAATTTTTTTGGAACAACTTTTAATGCTGGAAAAGTCTTAAATACCATACAATCAATTAAAACAGAATCTATAAGTGAAGTTAATACTGGGGGGAAACAAGCTTTAAAGCTCTTAACCATCCCTTCCACCATTCTTACTGACCTTATCCCAACCTGGTCAGCAAGTGACTGAACCGTTCGCCACTGACCTCTTGTTGTATCGAGCAGGTCCATAACTCTAGTTACTCCTGCATTCAGAAACAACTTAATTACAGAACCCGATAATGAAAACTGTGTCTTAAAAAGAGGATTAAAAAACAGAGGTTCTGCACACCCATAATTTTCATCATCTACTCTTGAGAATTTTAACAAACTCCATGAATGAAAAATGGATTCATGAAATTTCAAAAGAGAGCAATTCGCATTTTCAACATAAGGCTTCTCAATTAAAAATAACTCTCTGTCAAGATCTGTTCCTCCAAGATCTTTAAGAATATACAAGCAATAATCAATCCATGGCTTTCCATCTGAACAGTAGAGCAGTTTTTGCAATGTTTGCAATCTCATTGCTGCAATTTTGGATTCAACGTGTATAAGGCCTTGACCTCCCTCTGAAACGGGAAGATAGAGAACCCCAGGAGGAAGCCAATGATGGCCATTCCAAAAGAATTCAACAAATGCCCTTTGAACCTTTAGTAACAGTTCTTTAGGGGGATTTAGCACTGTAACCTTATGCCACAGCATTGAAGCTGCCAGGTTATTAATTATAAGGCATCTCCCTCTAAAGGACAGCTGTGGGAGAATCCACTTCCACTTCTGGATTTTGCCAATAACCCGGTCAAACACTCCTTCCCAATTCTTCTCCATGTACTGGTCAGTTCCAAAATAAATACCAAGAACTTTAAAGCCATCATGGGCCCATTTACACTGATTTGGCAACTGAGGAGGTCCTGAACCATGCCAGTCTCCCATCAACAAAGAAGTACATTTTTCCCAATTTATACATGCAGAGGAAGCTTTCTGAAAAGTATTCAAACATGAAATAATATTATCAACATCATTTGAATTCTTAATAATCAGAGGTACATCATCGGCATATGCTATCAGTTTTACTTGGGGAACTTTAGGGCAGCCAGAACCACCAATACCACACAGTCTTTTTCTCAGCAGACTTAAAAAAGGCTCAATAGAAATAGCATAGAGTAAACCCGATAGAGGACACCCTTGTCTTATTCCTCTTGTCACTGAAAAGGGTCTTGTTAATGTACCATTAACTCTTAACATGCTAAAAATATCATTATACATCAGCCTAATACAGGACACAAAATTCTGACCAAATCCAAAAGCCTCAAGTGTCTTAAATAGATAAGAGTGGTCCACCCTATCAAAGGCCTTTCCTTGGTCCAGAGAAAGAAGGCCGATGTCCAAGTTATGCCTTTTTGCCACTGTAATAATGTCTCTAACCAAAAAAACATTGTCAAATATTGTTCGGTTAGGAATACAATAAGACTGGTCATTGTGAATGACGGTTTCTATACAGTTTTTCAATCTGTTGGTTAAGGCTTTTGAAAATATCTTAAGATCAACGCACAGCAAGGAGACAGGGCGCCAGTTCTTTAAACAACCAAGGTCTCCTTTTTTGGGGATCAAAGTTAAAACTGCTCTCCGACAGCTTAGAGGAAGGGTCTCTTTTTCAATACTTTCCATCAAAACGTCATAAAAGTCCTGACCAATTAAGTTCCAAAAAGCCTTATAAAACTCGGCTGAGAGACCGTCCAAGCCAGGTGACTTTCCAGGATTCAATTCCTGAACAGCTCTTGAAAGTTCAGCCATTGTTAAAAGACTCTCAAGATCCATCTTATCCTTGTTTGACAATTGTGGCAAGTCAGTCAGAAGTATGTCTGCTTCTACTCCATTACAAGGCTCTGCACGATACAACTCTTCATAAAAAGACATAGCAAAATAATTAATTTCCATTTGTGTTGTTAATACTCATCCATCTGAGAGTTTCAGTTGATGAAGATGCTTATGTGCTGCTGTTTTTTTTCCAAGTCCGAAGAAAAAAGCAGTAGGAGAGTCCATATCATTTAGACGAGTGAACTTTGCCCTTAAAAGGGCAGTTTTACCTTGTTCTTCCGCTAAATTGCGTAAAAGAAATTTATTCCTTTCGAAAGAATCAGTGGAAGTAGAGCTTGTAGTACTTTGACTACTTTGTCCAAGAATTTCTTCTTCAAGAGCTTTCATTTTCTCTAGTAGGGCACCCCTGCTATGTGCAGTAAACTGCTGACAAAAAATTCTAATCTGTATCTTGCCCACGTCCCACCATTGACTTAAAGACTGGAAATTTACTCTCTCCTCTCTCCAAGAATCCCAAAAAAGGTGAAAAGAGTGAATAAAAACGTGATCCTGAAGTAACCTATTATCAAAGTGCCAGAGTGATTTATAAGATTTGTTGGACTCAACAGAAATAGCCATAGAAATATAATGATGATCTGAGAGAAAAGTAGGCGAAATAGAATTTCTAAAAAATCTTCACCTATTACGTGCTTCTGTATAAAACCGATCAAGCCTGGCTCCAGACATATTATTTGAGTTCACTTTCATCCAGGTATACTGTCTAAGCCCAGGAAATGCATCTCTCCACAAATCAACAAAATTATATTGATCAACTATACTTTTAAGTGTATTCGCCGAAAGGGAATGTGGTTCATTATGATTCCGATCCAATTGCTGATTTAAAGTGCAATTAAAATCACCCCCCAGTATAATAATATTATCCTGAGGACAGTGCGATAACGCATCTGATAACTTTTCAAAAAACGAATACGCTCCCGACCATCATTTGGAGCATATACATTAAACAGGAAAAAACTTTGTCACCTAAATTAACATCTACTCGTAAAATTCTCCCTGGTATTATCTTAATACTCTTAACATTACCACCAATCCGGGGGGTGAAAACAATACTGCAACCCCTGCACTAACATTTGTGCCATGGCTCAAACACACATTACCCTTCCAATCGCTAAGCACTGTGACTGATTCTGCAAATCCGTGTGTGTTTCCTGGAGTAAGATCACATCAGCCTTTTTAAGAATTAAATAATTAAAAAGATCATTCTTTTAACTATACTACGACAACCATTAATATTTAAAGACCCAATATTAATTAAAAAAGGTCATGACAATAATCACAATGGGGTATAAAGCAACCCACCACATCTTCCTTTTGACACTTTTCAAAGAATCAGTGTTTTTTCAGACGTGAATTTAGGCTTCTTCTAACTACACTAACAAGTTTTTTAAGCCTGTAGCGTTTCGGTTGATCCAGTTCCTCCAACGTCGCCTTTCGCATTGCAATAGCACCAGATTCAACAAAAAGTTCCAAATCAGGAAAATATTTTTCCAGTTTGGGTTTTCTCTGATTCTTAGTAGCATCCAGAAAATTGTTCAAACTGTTGAAATGTATAAAAAGGAAGTTTTGACTGGGAAATAAAATTCCCAGCAGAATTCCCTT
>NC_081756.1:50415666-50435666 GCF_963082965.1 Carassius carassius
AACAATTGCTTGGACTTGGAAATACTTTTAATACTGAAATGTTTAAAATGTCTTCATATCAGACATATTTCATTGGTTCATCGGCCACCTAATATTCTATGTCAGAGCAGGTCCATGTTTTATTCCCCCTTCTGTTTAATGTCTACTGATTTCCTTAAAATCTTCTAAGGATCAGTAAACACCACGAGCTGCAGAACGGGGCGCTGCTTTTGACTGAACGGCCCCTCGGGGACCCATTCAAAAAGGCCCTCGTAACAAAGTCAAAGGAAATTGATTTGCACATTGTCTGTTAACAGGCTTTCATGGACTCGCTGGTAATGGCTCGGCTGGAGAAACGCTGTCCTAGATATGGATTTAGTTGAGCGAAAAAATGAAAATGGAGTTTGATGGTGTATTGTAGATCAATGTAGTGATAATCACTGTCCAGGATCCGACTCCGAGGTCTTTCTCTCTGATCTCAGCCCAACGGTATTATGTGTGTGTGTGTGTGTGTGTGTGTGTGTGTTTTCAGAAATGGAAATGTGCTGCAGGGAACGTTTGTTCCACTAAATACAATTCCGACATGAATTTCATGATAAGTTGTTATGAACTGTCTTTTATAATACTCATTTCTGTCTTAAATCGCTTTTGTTACTAAGATGAGAAATGTGGAAGTTTGTGCAAGGAGTCTAAATTATGTGCGGCACTACGAGTACTATTAGGACTGCGTGTGTGTGTGTGTGTGTGTGTGTGTGTGTGTGTGTGTGAGTGTAATAGCTATTCCATTTTCTGTGACAACTATAATACATATTAGTGTGATGAGAAAATGCAGGTCATTAACCAGCAGGCTTTATGGCAGGAGTTCAGTGTGGGTGACGCTAGTAACACATTCACAGCAGATGTCCTTTCGCTCTCATTTTTCTGTTTCACACTCTTTGTTGTGTGTTTCTGCAGTTTTTTCCATAGCTTCCTGTCTCACTCAGTTTCCTCTTTCTTTAAGGTTCCTATGAATCTCAGTTTCTTATTTTTCTCAGCTTCCTGCTACTCCTAGCGTCATGTGTACCTCTCTTTCCCATTGTTTCCTGCTTCTCTTAGCTTCCTGTCTCTCTCAAATTATCCATTTCTTTGTTTCCTGTTTATCTCAATGTACCATTTATCTTAGCATCCTGTGTCACTTAGTTTCCTATTTCTCTCAACTTCCTGTTACTCTTTGTTTCCTGTTTATCTCTTTTTTTTCTTAGTTTCCTGTCTCATTTAGTTTTCTGTCTCTTTTGGCTTCCTATCTCTTTCAACTTCCTGTTTCTATACTTTATGGTTATCTCAAATTCGTATTTCCTGTTTCTCACAGGTTCCTGTCTCTCTCGATTTCCTGTTTCCTCACTTTTCTGTATACATCTCAGCTTCTCGTCTTACCCAGTTCCCTGTCTATGTTAACTTTTTGTTCATTTAGCTTCCTGTCTTTCTTTTTCCTGTCTGGTGTCTTTCTGTCTCTGTTAGCTTCTCGTCTGGATCAGGTCATGTTTAATGTTAATTAAGACATAATCATCAATAGTTGAAGCCTCTGAACGCAACGGGATATAAAGAGAGACAGGAAATGGTGCTGAATTATGCAAGATGAGTTTCTGTCAGAAAGTGCTTCACGTTCTCTGGAGTTCTATGGGTTCTGACAGGAGCAGGCTTCCAGTCAGCTTCTCTCATCTCCAGATCTGATTTCTGAAGCGTTTCAGATCACCGTCGTAATGAGGTACCTGTATCAGGGCTAAACCAGGTCAGCGTGAAGGGCTTTACGCAGGATTATCAATAATGGCAGATACTATTAAAAATACGAGATTGCAGTTGTGTGATGTTTGAGAAAAACAGATCTGAAGCGAGATTCTCAGAAGGAAACATTTGCATCTGTAGCTGGTCAAGCTGTGACTGATCTTTTCCTGCGATGGTCTTGTGATGAACATCTGAGTGAAGCGGAGTGGTTTTTTTTTCTGAATGGCTGATCTTGTTTTAACTGGTTTATTCACAAAAAAGCACTAAAGTGCCCTTGCTGTGTGACTATAAGACCACAGGCGAAACAAAATAGCACATAAATATCTTTCATCACATTGTTGCTTTTACATTTACAACTTCAGTATTTTGAACACTGCATGCCTGTGTGTTTCTTAGTGTTAGTTACAGGTGATAGAAGTAAAGCTACTGACTAACTTATGCAATTGCCACACTATTAGCGTGAGACATGCAGAACGGTGTGTGTGTGTGTGTGTGTGTTGTGCTCACTTAAGAGGAAATATTGCATCTGTTTCTGATGCAAACACACACTGGCCACGCTCACAAACACCCGTCTGTCTCCACGCTGTGTGTCTGACGCTCAAGCCCATAGAATACAGGAGCCACTAAAAGCAAAATGCAGTCCCGTCGAAGCAGCTTTCACCATTCTCCAATGCAATTCACACAATGAGCAACAAAACATCTCCAATCTGATCCAGAGAAGAAATAATAACAATAATAGTAATGCGAATAATCTTAACGGGTCCTGCACTCTATGCAAATGAAGGCAATCACCTCCCTCGTCAAGCTTGGGTAATTGCGCCCTCTTTAATTTCATGAATAAATATCAGACCCTCCGCTGGAATAATAAGTGTGTGGCGTTTCTCTCAGCACAGGATCAGCTCACGGGACAGAAGATATCCCACGTCATGTTTGCACTGCCATGCCTTCTGCACTTTCACATCTATCAAAAACGACAGATGTTTCTCAGCTCGTGTGGTGCTAGTGCCATGAGCTACTGTTTGAGGCATGTGCAGATCATATTAGCTCAGGTTCATCACGTTGTGTTGCCATCAATTGTGTTTTAAATCACTTTGACAATATTATTATGATCAGTATAGAATGTATTTTACCATTACCTTATTCCCATAATACCATTACCAAACCAAGTCACATTGATTTTTCAATGTAAATTATTATTATTATTTATTTTATATTTTTTAGATCTTATGTTGTACATTTTCAGTTTTAATTTTAAAGTAATTTATTTCTGTGTTTTGTAGAAATTTCTAGTAATAGGATTTAGTTCAGAGGTTTAACTAAATGAAAATTAGCCAAGTTTATTTTGTTTAAATATTGTTTATTTCAAGATTTTTTTTGTTTTTGGTTTTCTTTTCCTTTTTATGATTACTTTGCCAACACTAATTTATAAATATTAAATGAATTTCCACAAACTATTTTTGAGCTGTTTTTTATTTCAATTATGTAGAGAATTATATGATTAATCACGAGAAACTTTGAATTGTGATGTGAACTTAGACATAAATTCTTCTTAAAAGCAAACACACAAATAAATAGTTCATTCATTTCTTGTTTTGAGGAGCCTTGAAGAAAACCCAGTGATATATGAACATAACCATGTGAGACACGTCCAGAAACTCCCAGTGTGCTCCTGCTGGTGTTACACTGAAAACACGTGTGATGCAGACGGATAGAAAGCAGGATTCACTTCACTTTTTAATTCACCACATCCACTCCATCAAACTCTCGTAAACCTAATTAAACCATCTCTCCGCGTTTCAAGCCCCCGCGTGTAATTGCTCACATTCACGTCATGGTTGGACCGTAATATAAAGCCCTCAGATCAGGCCAGAGCTGTGCGGATGCTGGAGCTGTACTTTATTAAGTCTAAATGAATTTAAAGCTATAAATAACCACAGATGCTCCTCTGATCTCAGCTGTTTCCTAACACACTTGATTTCCCCGCACTTTGAGCGTCTTCAGAGCTTCATTGTGCTGAATATTTACCAGAAACTTCCACACGGATGGGTCGGCACACGAGAGCCTGGAGTTACTCGTCTTTTTTTGTGTCTTGTGCTCTAATTCCCTCCTCGCTGGCGTTCTAATCGTAACAGAAGCGGGCAGATCAAACAGCTGTGTGACACATCCAGTTCTCAACACGGTTAGAAGCTCTGGAGTTAATGCGCCGGAGATCACGCAAGCGTTGTTCAGCATCTGTGCTGTCACATCAGACCTGAACACAGACGGCCCGATCTCTAGAGCAGCGTCACTCACTGGAGACACTCGTGTGAACGCCAGAGGTTGAACATCGAGGCAGATTCATATAGAGAAGCACAATCACACAAGTGTTTTTTCTTCTTCTTCTTTTTCTGAATAACAGCACGATTGCAGTGATGTTGACTGAACTGTTGTATGAACTCAGTAAGAAGTTATTATTAAGTGATCTTACATGTTAGACGCTTTTGACAGTGAAATCTTTAAGCAACACACGGTGGTGTTTAATTACTCAATGAATCCACATGTTTAATTAATTGGTTGAGATCCGTTTGTAAAGTGACAGTTTAGATCACATTTAAAAGTATAACTTAGAATTTTTTTATTTTTTTATATTTTATCAATTTCTATATCATTGTATTTGGTTAGTAAACATTTCCTATAGTGTCTCATAGTAATTTATTATTAATTATTACACTTGTTAATGTGATATAAAACATGGCATTTACAGTAGATTTAATAAGGTAAAAAAAAAGTTGCACTTAAAAAGATAAAAATGTCCCTGAAATAAATTTTAAGAGCAAATTCAGATCAGTTTAATTCTGTATTGATGTCAAATCACCAGTGTCAAATCTACTGTAAATATCTGCAGTGTCATAATATTAATAATAATAAAAAAACAAACACCTCTGATGTCTGGTTTTACTACAGTTAATGGGCTTTCTGACAACACCCTGGTAAAATCACAGTAATGCACATGTCAAAGGACTCATTGCTTCAGTACATACAGACTGTGTGCGTGTGTGTGTGTGTGTGTGTGTGTGTGTATTTTCCATATCCCTGGTTTTGACCTTCTTGCTTTGAAACAGCAGATATGATTCATGTTGTTAATTTCATTTTGTGTGTGTGTAATTAGGGTCACACACTTGTGTATTATTTCAGTATGAATGTTTGAAGCTGAGGATTTGTGTGTGTGTGTGTGTGTGTGTGTGTGTGTGTGTGTGTGCGTGTGTCGTTTCAGTGTATTGTGGAGTTATTAGTATTCTGAATGGCTTTGGTCATTTGTTCATGTGCACATGTTTCCCTGCGGATAGAAGGTTTGTGTGTTTGCTCTTATTAGCATTTATTTCTTTCTTTCATGATGTTTGACTCCCACCGTTTGTCATCATGTAAAAAGCACCATCGTAATATAGAGGCGACATGGACACACACACACACACACTCACCTGTGGACACTGAAGGTCGCGCTCGACTCCTTCAGGTCAGCGAAATGGCACACGTTGACTCGGGGAGTCTGGTTGTTTCTTTTTGCTCTTAATGATGGTTTTCTCTCGTAACAAGAGCTGAAACATCTTCAGGCATCTCAACCCTCTCACAATGATCCACCGTAAAGTTTTATAGGAGGATAAATCTATCTGTGTGTGTGTGTGTGTGTGTGTGTGTGTGTGTGTGTGTGAGAGAGAGAGTGAGTGTGTGTGTGTGTGTGAGACTTCCATACTTCTAGCAATCTGGCTCATTAGGTTTATATATATAAAGCCAATATATATTTTTTCAATACGTAATTCACATTATTTGACAATTAATCTCTTGACATACTTTAATGTATACATTATTTAAAAAAAGAATACACTTTTCTTTGGGGGGGGGGTTCAATTAATAAATATGGGGTTATTATTTTTCTAAAATCTAATCTTTTTCATCAAACTAGATTACATAAGGATTTTTTTTCTTCACTATAGTCAACATTTGTTAATGACTCGTGATTCACTTCACACGTTTGTCTATCCTTCATTCTAATTTAGTTTTTTTTTTACTTTAGTGGCATAAATTGTTTAATTTAATAAATGTTATTTTAATTGTTTATCGTAGGAAGATTTTATTACTTCTATTGCTAGTCATTCAAGGCTAAACCTCATGGTCCTGACAGAGACCTGGATCAAACCAGAGGACACTGCTAAACCTGCAGCACTCTCCAATAATTTCTCTTTTTTCCCATACTCCCCGTCTGACTGGACGAGGTGGAGGTACTGGTCTGCTCATCTCTAATGATTGGACATTTCATCCTATACAATCTCGGAGTATCAATAGCTCTTTTGAATCACATTCAGCCACTATCACCCATCCTCTTAAAATCAATTTTATAGTTGTTTATGGACCCCCAGGACCACTAGGTAAATTTGTGGATGAATTAGATGTGCTGCTCTCAACCTTCTATACTTGCTGGACCTGTCCGCTGCTTTTGACACGGTTAACCACCAAATCCTCCTATCAACCCTACTGTTAAAGGGCATCTCAGGAACCACACTTCAATGGTTTGAGTCTTACCTATCAGATAACATAACATCTAACTACTGGGGTGCCTCAGGGCTCAGTTCTTGGACCACTTCTCTTCTCTGTCTACATGGCATCATTAGGTTCTGTCATTCAGGAACATGGCTTTTCATATCACTGCTATGCTGATGACACTCAACTCTACCTCTCATTTCATCCTGATGATCCGACGGTAGCTACTCACATCTCACCTTGTCTAATAGACATTTCTTACTGGATGAAAGACCATCACCTTCAACTCAACCTGGCTAAGATAAAACTGCTTGTGGTTTCAACAAACCCATCACTTTAACAAAGCGTCACCATCCAGTTAGGCAAATCAACCATAACTCCTTTAAAAACAGCTAAAAACCTTGAAGTTGTGCTTGATGATAAGCTGACTTTCTCAGTCCTGCAGATTTGCTTTATTCAACATGAAGGTCAGGCCCTTTCATTCAGAACTTTTCCTTGTTCAAGCACTTGTTCTGTCCAGGCTGGACTATTGCAAAGCTGTCTTGGCAGGTCTTCCAGCCAGTTCTATCAAACCTCTAAAATTAATCCAAGTGCGGCAGCAGCATAGATTTTAATGAGCTCTGAAGAATGCACGTTACACCTCTGTTTATCAATTTGCACTGGCTACCAATAACTGCTCGCATAAACTTCATGGCATTAATGTTTGCCTTCAAAACCACCACTAACTCTGTACATTTTTACCTTAATTCATTACTTCAGAATTATGTGCTTCTAGAAGCTTGTGTTCTGCAAGTGAACGACGCTTTATTGTGTCATCTCAAATGTTCCCTCCTGGTGGAATGACCTGCCCAACTCAATTCCAGCAGCTGAGTCCTTAGCCTTCAATAAATCTTCAATAAACAGCTAAAACACATCTCTTCCATCTTTATTTGAGCCTCTAACTCTAGAGCTTTTTTCAATTTTAATTCTACTTTATGTATTTGTTCTTTTTTTTTTATAAAAAAAAAACACTAGCTTTCTGTTTTCTATTCTATCTCCTTGTTTTTCTTTGTGTGCGTGTGTGTATGTGTGTGTGTGTGTGTGTACAGTATATATATATATATATATATATATATATATATATATACACACACACACATACACACACAAAGAATATATATATATATATACTTGCTACATGTACTGGGTTAGGCTAACCAATGCTTGTCATTTGCACCTAAATACCGTTGCTTTTTTTTTTGCTTCTATTGTCCTCGTTTGTAAGTCACTTTGGATAAAAGCATCTGCTAAATGATTAAATGCAAATAATCCTAATGACGATTTGAGATGTTTTAAAGGGCTCATATCATTTCTTGATATTTAGAAATCTTTTATGAAAACATGCTGAACTCCATCTTGAATACATACATATATATTCAAATCAAACTAGCAAACATGGGCTAAATAGAATAAATGAATGCTATCCTTGACTAATATTATAAATAGAAATCAGCAGGGAAGAAAAGGAAATTAAATGTACACTATGCCTCCTTTATTGTCACAAGCTGCCTAAACACTGGTATCAGAGATTCTCATGTGCAGAAGTGGATAATGGCATCTTGTCATGTCTGAAGCACAGAGCAAAAGCTGCTGTATTTGGGGAAAGAGTGTGTTTGGGAGTGCGTGGGGAGGTTTTCATGACTCGACCCCCCGCTGCACAGCCACTTATTCTGAGGAAGAGTGCTGTTTCTCCCGGCACATACACATATGTTCACATCCAGATCATCTGAATTTCTAAATTTCCGCTTCCACCATGTGTAATTTCCACATGACTGGAGCAGCATCTCAGAACGAGCCGAGATGTTATTCCACAGTGTTACAGCAGATCTGCTCCAGACACAGTGTGTGTGTGTGTGTGTGTGTGTGTGTGTGTAAAAACAACAAATTAATTGGGGGGGGGGCACATTTAATAATATTTTGCTGTAAAAATACATGAAAAGTCCTATGATATTTATTAGATGTATTATACAGTTTTTCACCATATGAACAGGATTTAACAATTACTACTTCACAAACTGTATGTTCTTAATTTGATACATTTAGTGCTGCAATGAAAATGTATCAAGTGATTTGTTTTTCTTTTAATGAAGGGATTCATATGAAAATACATTTATGAGCAAAAATATTAAAATGGGTATAGTGCCATTGGTGTTTTTTTAGGCAAATATTAATTCCTTGAAATTAACTACAGCTATTGGTAGCCATTATTTAAATAGTGATTAATTAATTAAATGCACAATATGTAAGTTTTTTATTTTTTTTGTATTATAAAAGAACAACAACACTAGAACAGTGTTATATTTTGCTGACTTGTGTACTTACATTATCCCAAATGTTTCGAACAATGTTTAACTGTCACCGTCCCACCTGTGGGACGCTTGGCACTCTTTTTTGTTGTTGTCTTTTTCTCTAAAAAATCTTTTAGTAATCATCATAAATCATATATCATTTGAAAGCTTAGAAGCTCAAGATTCATCCTGTGAAAACCATTTTGAAATCGGACATTGCTTTACCATGGAAATGGTACTTTAAAATCTAATGGCGGTCACCTCCCCCTTAGTGGGCAGGGTCAAGTGTCATAAAACATAATGCATTACGGTCTTCTAGAACCAAAACTTTTTATCATCTTGGCAACAAACATATCATTGGAAAGGTCTGAGTCTCAGGATTTTATATGTTTGAGTTATTTTGAGATAGAAGTAAAATTCACAGAGAAATCTAGAGAAAAATTCAGTATGCAAAATTCAAAATAGTTTTGATGACTCCCAGTGGCTGTGTGTGGTATGACGCCCTAAATAAAATCTCACACGGACCTCAATTTTTTTCATATCAACTTCAAATTTATAACATAACTTATTTAGACACAAGGCTTTAATTTTATACCAATTTTAGAGTAAAACCTGTTATGTAAAATATTTATAATAAATAAAATAAATTAATATAGCGCATATTATTTACAGTACATTTAAACTTCTCTAACTCTTTCATACTTCGATTTTTTGAAAAAATTCCACTTTTGCCAAAATCTGCCAATTTTCTTCTTTAAAAAGAGACCAACCTTATGTTTATATTATAAGTGTTCATAAATTATAGCAATTTTAGTTTGGATAGTGCACTTTAATGCCTATTTAAAAAATGGGGGGGTGACAGTTAAGGGGTTAAATCCAGAGAAATAAGCAGTTTTAACTAGTGAGATGGACCATGTCCTGTGTCACCTTCCAATGACGTCATAACCCCTCAAGAACATGGCAGCACAAAATCGCTTTAATATGTTGTGAGTTTTCATAGACCGGTGACGACCACATAGAAGAGCATTATAACAGAACTTTTTAAATGTATCTAGTATGATAAAACAGCACTGCTTTACCCCACATACTCTTGACCGGAAGGTCGGAAGCGGTCGACTGTGGCATAATAAAAGCGTGTCACACTCGTTCAACAGTCTCGGTACACTTCGATGGCTTTCAGTCTCACTCTGCTTTATTCTACGATGCTAATAGTATAACCAAAGTAACAAAATGCCAATAATAAACAGAAAAAAAGAGTAATTATAATGACAAATGTATTAAGCAACAATCGCATTTATTTCATTTTTTGAAGTTTAAAAAATTCCTATTTTTCCATCCCCAAATTTTAGATTTCAAAAAGTGATACGTAAATTTAAGGTATTTTTATTACCTGAATTTGGAAAATAAATAAATAAATATTTGCACACATACTCATCTAATGTAAATCACAAATGCGTGTCAAGTGTTTGCACCGTGAAGCAATTACCAGCCTTTTAGCACAGCGTTTTACCGTTGAAATGATCTTCTGCCCTCGACACTGAACACACTGCCGCCGGTTACACTGAAGCTGCTTCTGGACGTTTGCCTGCTTGTGAGCGTAATGGACTTTAACTGGATGCAAAGTCTCGTGGGACTCCAGAACCAATGGAGAGAGTGTTGAGGAGTCCTGCAAGCAAAGCGTCTTCAGAGTTTAATGAGGACCCAGGAGACGACAGCAGTGCGCAGCCAATCAGGAGCTGTAAAACTCAGCTCTGTTCGTACGACACACACACGGATGGAAGAACACACACTGAGCAGAATGGAGCAGGTGGAACCAGCAGGTGGAGCCTGTGCTCATATTCTCCATTTTGATTGGCTGACGGCTTTGTCAGTCATCAGTTTAGGGCTGAACAGACATTATATTCACACAGAGCTGACAAACACACTCGCGCACTGGAATTAGGGGTTGATTACACAATACTTTTTAACCCTTTTTGCTGTTCATTTACACAACAACAGTGTTTTGGGGGCCTAATAACACAAACTTTTAAAAAAAAGTTCACGTTTTTGAAAATGATACGGTTACCATCTCCAAAAAATGTGAATTAGTGAAAAGTGTGATGTCATGCACGTGCACACATGTTCGGTCTATAGGAATGTGTATGTGTGCGGGTTCGTAGTGTTTCTTTACTGAGTGACATCACCACCTACTGGCCTGGCATGATTAATACATACGTTTTTCATTTATTTTTTTAATTTGAAAACAATTTACACTCAGAACTTGAAGTGAATTACAAAGAAATGGCAAGTAACGCATTAATAAAGTAAACATGAAATTTTGAAGCACAATGACTGATTATTTTAAGAATATTAATTTTAACTTTCAAGATGTGTATTTATTCAGTGAGATAAATGTAATTATGTCGGCATTAACTGGATTCTGTGCAGCTGAATAATGAGTGGAATCTATTTGAACTCAGTTATATTGGGTTGAGTTGAGATGAATTCAGTTAGGTGAAGTTTGTTGGGTTGAGATGTTGATTTGAGTTCATTTCAATTGGGTTTTCTGTTGGGTTGAGTTGAATTTATTCATTTGGTGGACACATTTATCCAAGTTGATTTGTAATTAGTTGGGTTGAACTGAATTTAATAAAGCTGTGTTGGTTTGAGCTGAATTTTGAAAGCTGAACTTGAAAAGTTGAGTTGAGTTGAGTTGAGTTAAGCTGGGTTGATTTATGTTCTGCTGAGGTCGAAATGAGCTGAATGAATTGCTGCCCAGTATTTTTGTGAAATGTGTAATACATTTAATTTTTCAGGCTTCACAGATGAATAGAAAGCTTCTGTAACAATACAAATCTCTTTACTGTCACTTTTGATCAATTTAAGGCGTCTTTGATGAATGAAAGTATCAAAGTAGTAATTAGTTCAATTAAGGATTAAGTATTAATTCAACACATTCAAAGTTTATGTTCGTATTTTGTCAGTGTGTTGCACCAGTCTGTCCTGTTTTCCATTCCAGAAGTATTACCACAGTCTTTACTGCCGCTCAGACTTGAGTCGCAGCCGTTGATAGAAAGACTTCTGCTCTGACGTTGATCGCTCACAGTCTCATAGAAACTCATAGAAATCTCCTTCTTTCTCTCTCCAAATGAATCAGCGGTTTTCCTGGATTGTCAGCTGTCCAATAATCTCTGACCTTTCAGACGCCTGCAGTTCAATTACTCGCCAAACGAATGCTTCCCACACTGAGCCGCCACTGATGGTGTGATGAACTTTACAGCGGTGTGTTTCCTCTTTCCCTCCGCTGACTGATTCCTGAGATTAGACTGATGGGACGAGCGAGGCGCTTTCATGTGTGTTTGTGTGGTTTTAAATTGAACTGCTTTTGTTTTTCAGCTCCTGAGTCCTCAGGATCTTCACCAGGGCTTTCAGAGGTAACGTACCGTGGCTTCTGTGCATGTGTAAGCGTGTTCGGCGGTGGGCCGACGTGCTGACGGAGGGCAGGTGTAGCGCCTCGGCAGCAAAACCGTCACACACACACACACACACACACACACACACACACACACACACACACACATTGTCTAGTTTGCTGATTGTGAAATCATTGTGCTGAGCCTTTGTTCTCTCTAAATCTTGACCATCCAATCAGAACCGCCGCTGAGCTGTGACTGACAGTGATGAATGCCCGCCCTGATCCAATCAGCTCTGTTAGCACGAGCAAAGCATGCTGGGAGCATCTCGACAGAGACGCTGGCACGTCATTAATACAAACTCTGAGGAAACAAACAAAGGCAAACTGAAGTGTTTTATCCACCTACAGCACGATCCATCAGTGCAGAGAAACTCGCTCAGACATCAGCTCATTCTTCACATGGCTGGCAGACAGCGTGTGTGTGTGTGTGTGTGTGTGTGTGTGTGTGTGTGTGTGTGTGTGTGAGGGTGTGTGTGTGTGTGTGTGTGTGTGTGTGTGTGTGTTTGGATTGTATCGCAAGCTTCGCTCACAATGTTTTTGCCTGTGAAGAGAAATGAAAATTGCAGAAAGACAAATCAGAGTTGCAGGAAACATCTCCCAGGTTTCCTTTCATGTGTGATTTGCCAAAGCTTCGTTTATTCGCCAGAGCAGCTAAACACTGAACTACATCATAGAAATATTTAGACCAGAGATAGACGACATCGGTCCTGGAGTGCTGATGTCCTCTGCAGAGTTTAGCTCCAATCCTGCAAAAAAGCCTCACGTGTGTGTAACCTTAGTTATCCTGAAGACCTGGACTAGCTTGTTCAGGTGTGTTTGATTTGGGTAAGAGCTAGACTCTGCAGGACCAACGCTGCCTATGGATTTCATGCGATTCTTGTGGCCCAAAATGTCCACTGGTAAATCAGGCATTATGAGGACTAGCAAATAATCACCCCATTTTTACAGTATTTCGAGTGTATATATAGTAGTTAAATGCTAATAAATAATAATTAAAAAAATGTACCTCATGTACTTAACATCAAAGCATCACTTTTTTAAAAAATTTGTAAAACCAATATCGGTCAATTTCTTCTAATATTGCTTTTCGTCAGGTTAACATTATTTTATAGAAAAAAAAATTGGTTGAATTTGCATTGTATTTATTTATTTACTTGTTTTAATAATGTTTGCAATATCTCATAAAACAGTGGAAGAAATGATGAGACATGGGTGCAGGTTTCTGAGGACATTTTCAAAACGTGAAAATGTGTATATCCTATTACATGTCAAGAAACGTTGAAAAGTAAATGTTAACAAGCTGCTTACTGTTTTAAAAGTGTGTATAAATCAATCCAATCAAATCATGTTTGGATTTCTATTTCATGAAGTTCGAACATTGGTTCAGAAGAAGCTTGATCTTTCAGTCCTGTCAATCATCATCAGGAGCATCCCTCCACCTCCCCATCTCCTCCTGGATGGGCAGCGAACTGATGAACTGATTTCAACAGGTTTATTAGGGTTCGTATGATTAGGGGCAGGTTGGGATTAGTTAAGTTTGGTTAGATTTAGTTAGGGTTAGGTTTGTTTAGGATTAGATTGGATTTGGATGGATTTAGTTAGGGTTTAGGTTATATTTGGTTAAGATTAGTTATGGTTATATAAAGTTAGGTTTGGTTACATTCATCTAGGGTTAGGGTTTAGTTTTGTCAAGTTTAGATTAGGGTTGGTTAGATTTAGTTATGCATAGGTTTGGTTTAGGTTAGGGTTGAAATAAAATACAGGGTTAAAATAAAAAGTATCATCACCTCACCATTGTGAGTATGAGGTGTCCTCACTAACCTAGTCAAACGTGTGTGTGTGTGTGTGTTTTGGGGTTCATAATAGTAGACTTCCCTGCTACATCAGCTCATGTTAGACACCACACACACACATCACAGGAATCTGGGTCTGACTCATCACCTCTGAACCAGAGGACGTCTGTAATCGCTTTATCAAACACATGGCTACATGAGTGGACAGAGATTCAGCATTGACCTCTTACTGTCCCTCTGACCTTTGACCCCGCAGACTGTTTACCGTCTCTGAGTGTCTGTGAAATGGGGTTTCACTTGTGTGTGTCTCAGATAAAGCTCTGCATTCATGTCATTATGATTCAGATCAGATTGGTCGGTTCTGGATGCTCTTTGATTTTGATTTGAAACGTGTTTGCGGTGCAGAATTCGGGTGTTTTTGGGGGCGTCATATGTTCAGTCTGTGAGTTCAGCTTCCTCTTCAGTAGGCCCAGTTTCTGCTTTAATGACTGGGATTCATCCAACTGGAGTCCACACACACACACACACACACAAGCTAGTAGTTGCGTTGTTGCCCTATTAATGAATTATAATGTGGTGTAAGCTTTCTTCCTGCTGGAGTGGGATGAGCTGTTTAATACCTGCTGGACAGACTTTATTAATGAGGCTTTAATCTGACCAGCACGTTTGTGATGCTGAGCTCATAAATATCATTGACAGCTGTGATTAGACCTCATCAATACAGCCTATAACTCTCTGTACAATTAAGGGTGTACTCACACTAGGCACGGTTGCCATGAACCGGGCCCGAGTACGATTGTCCCCCCTCCCCACTCCCCCTCTGGCCTGCACTCACATAGGGTTTCAGCATTCGTGCCGGAGCACGCTTACGTCATTATGGTGCGCGACGGTTTCGGGATAAACAGGAAGAGCGGCGCTCTCTGAACACAATGGAGTCCGTCGTTCTGTTTTCTTTGTGGATAATTTTGTGTCGTTTGGTCCACAGCCCTCTCACAGCCTGTTGTTAAACAGGTGTGTTGCCTTAGTGGCGCGAAAATTTTCACGTAATCGTGCTGCTCGTATGAGGAGGTTTGCAAGGTACCAGCTGAGCTTTTGGAGCGTCGCAAAACCGTGACGCCACGCATCCTGTTCCGTGCTCCAGCACGGTTAGCGCTCACACTGCATGCGAACCGCGCCCGAGTCCAACTGAACCGTGCTCTGGCCCACCTCTTCCAAGCGGGCCAGGGCCGGCCAATCGAGCCGCGCCCGGGCACGGTACGGAGCACTCACACTAGTCAAACGAACCGCGCTTTGGTGGTCAAACGCACTCGGGCACGGTTCAAACTGGCTAGTGTGAGTACACCCTAACAGAGCCAACGTGTGTGTGTGTGTGTGTGTTTTCTGCTTTCTTGCATGCTGTATTCACTCATGAAGTCCTCAGACTCTCACATACCGAAACACACACCACAGATCAATTAGATAAATATAATTGAGAAAAACAGATCATATCACAATTGAAATCATTTAATGGTGAAGTGTTTCATTCTTTTAGTAAGTAACTATATTTATAACTAGAAGTCATGGGTAATTTATGTCCTGAAAACTGATTGGTTTGGGGTTGGTTTCAGTATTCAGTTTAATTTCTCACATCCAAGTTAAGAAAAGCTATATAGTCTAGCTGGCTCGGATCAGTTTTGATGTTGCGATTCATGGATCAGATCCCTGATTCACGTCAGACAAACACACACCTGCATTATCAGACACGTTCACTTTCATCACCAGCGTCCTAGTGCTCAAACTTGAAATGAGTAGTTATGATAGACTTAGAGATCATTTCCAAAGCTTTTTTCTGCTGAACACCACAGAACATATTCTGAAGAATGTTGGTAACCAAACATTGATGGTAGCCATTGACTCCATATCATGGAAGTGAATGGCTACCGTCCACTCTTTGGTGACTGACCAACACTCAGTGAGAGTCTGTGCAGCATTAGAATGCACTTCTCTGGTGTCATTGCGGCTCTTGAAGCTGTCATTGTCGGGCTGAGCAGTTCTTTCTCTGCGGCGAAAAGTGACTGTCCCTCGTTACACACAGTGAACCTGTCTCCTCGACGACTGCTGCTGTCACCGTGGCAACTGTCAATCAATCGCATCGACAGCTGGAGAGCGAGATACCATGATGATGAAATGATGAACGGTCGCTCTGTAGATCAGCTCAGATACGGCAGAACTGAAGCTCATCTAAACGATCTTATATCCTGTTTTCAAAGCTGTTTCAGGGCAGTCGACAGAATTCACATTAATGAATTTTACTTTGAAGATCATTTTGTTTAGCTGTAAATGAATGTTAGTTTTTAAAGGCTGCTACTATTTAAATAAAATAAAATATGTATCTATCGCATTAATTAATGGGCATTTGTTACTTTTTCTACATGTTCTGTTAAAGTTTTGATTCACCACTTGATGTCTAATGCTAAATTTGTGCCCAGAATTAAAACCAAATGAGAATCAGTGAAGGGTAATTTTAATGTTTTTTTTGTATTATTATTTTTTTTTTTTTCAGTTAGTCACATTGAGCATCACTCTAATATTTTGTAATTGTTGCGGTATTAGCATAATTAGCATTAGTCTGGCAGAGAGCATTTATTTCTGTTAATATTCTCTTTCCACTCATTAGATAAAATCTCCAGAATGATTTGCATTCTGGTTCATTTGATTAATCTTCATGATTTAGGCCGAACTGATTCTCTGAAGCCCTGTCCATCATTTTAAACTGGTAATCGTACAGCCGCACGAATGCAAGTCACTGTCGAGATTTATCGTCAACATATTTGTAATCGACAAATAATTCATTTGAGCAATTATGTGTATAAGAGAAGTTTGCTCAGGCTAATTTGGCAGTATTGTATCTGGAGCAACAAAATGCAAAATAACTAGGTTTTTCTTCAACTTTGGCCACTTTTGTGTCCCAAAGGATGACTTTTTATTTAAACTACTGTAATAGATTTAAAATTGTTCTTTTTTAAAATGGTCATCACAATAATATATAATCTTGAAAATGTTATTTTTTTCTATTTTTATGCTATACAACTTCATGTCTTGACTGTTGAATGCAGTGTGTCATGTAAAGCAGCACATTGCATCGTGGGAAAGGACATTTGATATCACGGTGGAGGATCAAACATGAGATTTCTGTCTGTTAAGGGTGTCTGTTTCTTGAATAATCCGATGGCGGTGCCTCGCGCTTGTCGCTGAAGGCTTTCCTCTGACTGGGGCAAAGAGCCAAGCCTCACCGGCACCAACACGCCCCTCATCCTGAGACGGAGACGTGGATCCAGGCTGGGGTTAATGCCTGCCATCATATCAAATCTGATTCATCTGAAGGCACGTTTTAGAAGGTTCTCTTCTGAGGTCGCAGGTTGTGGAGGGAGGCGTTTATGAATCACGCATAAGCGAGTAATGAGCCTTCGAGAGCACATCCGTGAGGCTTTATGACACCCTATGAACAGCTTGAAGTGGTGCGGTCGAGGAGACGGGAAATCAGCGGTAAAGATGCTGGAAGATGGGCTATTCCTCCTGTGCAGCTTTAATCAAAAACAGGCTTTCTTGAGAAAATGTTCTGTTTTAGGAATCTTCTGAATAGCTGCTTGGGCTTTCCTATGGTTCAAATCTGACTGATCTAATGGTCTCTAAATAACTTGGTTTCCTCCTCCAACATAACTCTGTGGGAGTTTTATCATCCAGCAGGTGAATCACTTAGTAAAGTAACACTACCCCTCTACTCAACACAACACATGATTTGAGCTATGAGCAATGGTGATTCCTGCCTTAGAAAACACACTAATTAGTTGCCTTTTCAGAGCAACAGTAATGCGGTGCGTTCCTCAGCGCTGGTGAGTAATCAACCCAGGGTATAATCAGAGACTCGCCTTGGTGCCAGAGTGTCTGGATCATAATACCTGTCTTATGGAAGAGTTTGTGAGTACGTTCACATTAGCCTTTGGCTCCAGAACAAGGCCTCACTGAGCGACTCTGCTGTGCTGATATACGGCCTGCCTTTTACAAACACGGCAATAAAGATTTGGGTGTTTGAATGAATCACGCAGTCAAACGACGCTTCATTACTGGAGCTATTAGTCTCCCGGAGGGGCCAATACTTCACGGCCACACATCAACCTTGAGGTCGTCCTAGGGATCCAGAAATACAGCTGTGCGTCCAAGCTGACCCAAGCAGACTGTTTCGTCCACACCGTCGCACCAGCCAATGGTTTTTGTGTTGGTGCACCAATACACGGCTATCTGTCTTATTCCCTTCAGAATTTAATGCATTCCCACAGATTCAAATCCACCGAAATCCAGCCGCTCGGCCGTTGATTGAACAGCACACGCCTCAACCTTCGGTAAACATCGCAGTAAATAAAATCAAACCGTGCCACTCCGGAGCTTCTCTCCTTGGACTCGAAGCCAAGTGTTCGTCCTGATGCCTCACCTCCATCCATCAGCTCAACAGACGGCTCCTGTATTGACCTCCGAGAGCCACTGAATGACAGAGTTCATTCCTGATAGATCATATCAGCGGCTGATAGATTCCAGCCCGCTCTCATTCATCAGACGGGCCCGCTGTATTAGTCGAGCGAGACCCCCGGTTAGTCCCAGATTCCCCCTGTAAATCCAGCCGCGTCCTGCAGTCTATTACAGTCAGAAGAGAGGACGGCAGAGACATCGCTCTCCTGTGCCATCGCTCTCAAACCGAGGCTGTTCTGCTGTAAAGAGGCCTAAAGACACGACACGCCAGATCCAACTCCATATCCTGTTACCTGAGGTTTATGTGCTGCTCAGTGTTTGTCCGAGAGTTGCCATATGCAAAACAAAAGATTGAGGCGGGATCAGGATCTCTGTGGTTGTGAGTGGACGAGGACGCTAAAGAAGTCATGTTGAAATCAGAGCGGTGCGTGTGATATAATGACACCAGTTTATGCGAAGGAATTGAGGTGAGGATACCAAAGGCTCTAGGGAAAACGAGTCCAAATAGGACTTATGGGGAGCAAAAATATTTGCATCCATGGCTGCTGAGGTAAATGTTGGGTTAGGGTTGCTGTGGGACTGAACAAACACAGTACGTATGTCACAAGACTTTACACAGTTCTGGAGACACTGTGAAACTATTTCCCACGATATTGCATCAATAATTCAGATACTTAATCTAGAATCCAGGACACACTCATGTAGTCTTATTATTTTACACTCACAGAAAAAAAATGGTATAGTAGGTGTCACTGGGGCGGTATTTTTTTCAAAAGGCACACCTTTGTACCTAAAGAGTCCATACTGGTAGCTTAAAGGTACAAAAGTGTACCTTTTGAAAAGGTATCTCCCCAGTGTCAGCTTTTATAACCTTTTTCTTTCTGAGAGTGTACAAACGTTTGTTCTTGAGTAGGACTGTCTTGGCCAACGACAACATTATTTCAGACTTTTAGACATAATCTAATTATGATATCAGGATACTGTGTTACTGCGATGGGCTGAATCGTGAATTACTACTCGTCTTTATGGGTTTTCAGCTAATTTATTGGTTGCATGTCAAATTCCAAAGAACGCCTTGCTGCAGGTTGTGACTTCAGCAGCAATTAAACCTGCGTTTTCCAGTTGATACGTGACACGTATGGAATCGTCCGCGGTTGTCGACAGCAGTAACTCGATGCAGATGATACCAATGCGACGGCGTCCATGATCTGGCAGTAGCTCAGGTGAGGGCTGGAAGCACATCTTCCCACCGAGCTGCTCCCACAGACAGTCTGTTGTTTTCTCGTGTCCCGAAGCGGTGGGCTGCACAGATTGTTTTTGGATGCTGCCAGGCGGGCGAGTTTTAACAGAACACCTTCGCTGTGTGCCGGTGCCTGCGGGGCAGAGCTTCAGCTGTTGGAATGAGAAGTCCTTCAATCTGTTTAATGATGCATTGGAAACACTCGCTCCAGCACACACACACATAGCTCCTGTCCAACTCTCCAATGTGTGATTTGATAGCAGTATTTTTCTTAGATAAAAATCTTTGTTGACGTTATTTAAACTGGGTCAGGACTAGCACTTGTCAGCTATCAGAACATATAACAGCCTTGTTCAATAAATCCACACATTAACTCTCCTGCGCCCAACAGGCCAGCGCTGGAACTGACTCCATGATGCACTCCATCA
>NC_081756.1:50443166-50458166 GCF_963082965.1 Carassius carassius
ACGTCACGGGGTCGCCTTGATGAGCGTTATTTGTCTGATCATAGCCCTCCAGCCTGGGTGAGCATTCCATTTTTGCCTGTTTTACATGCAGAAGTCGAGTCTTCTCGCATCCATCGATTTCAGCATACGGGTTATGCCAACATCGAGGCAATGCGCGAAAACTTCTATGAGAGAATGCCCCCTGTAGAAGAGAAACTGGCTAGCTATCTCTCTGTGGGGGAAACATCCTCTCTTAAATCTCCCTCTGCCATCTAAGCCCCTCCAGGATACGTCCTGCTTAAATGGCAGAGCATACGCAGCAGCAGGTCAGGCTGTGGCTTCGTTGCACATGATGGCAGTGCTTCAGACTTATCAGGCCGATCTGCTGAAGGACCTGGATAAAGGCAAGGGCCTTTTAGCTGACCAGGTAGCCGAGCTGTGCTGCACAACAGACCTCTCTCTCCGTGCTACCAAGCAGGCTGCTTCTGCCATGGTTAGGTCTATGGCGGCCATGGTGGTAATGGAGAGACATCTGTGGGTGAACCTGGCAGACATCGGGAGGAAAGAAAAAGGCTTTCTTCTCGATGCTCCGGTCTCGCCTTCCGAACTTTTCAGTACTTTGCTCGAACCTGTGTTCGAGAAGTTCAGGGAGGCTGCCTTTAAATCCTTCATTCCATGAAGGTCCAGGTCCGAGTCCGAACAACATAGGGGTCCTGGCCCATCTCGATCTGAGGATCAAAGACGGGCGCAGAAGGCTAGTGTCGCGATTTGTGTTGCTAGTGTCGCAGCAGCATTCTCGTCCAAATCGGAGCGATACCTAGGTAGCTACTCATTCCCTTTGGGTGTTTTTAACTTCTGCTTTTATCCTCCCCTGCCTAATTCCCCTGTAACCACCAACTCTCCACCTGATCAAGGTTAGGTGGAAACCCTTCGCATAACAGTCTCCTATGCTGGACCTATGATGTTTTTGGCTGGTTCTATGTTCATAGCAACCACCAGTAAGGTAAGATGTAATAAGATCAGTAAGATGGTCCGGACTAAAAGGAGGCGCCCCTTGAGCGGGGCTCCAGTGCAGGAGGGTGGGTGAGTTTGTAACCCTTCCTGTATATACTTATGTGTATTAAATTGCTGGTGGTTATGTGTCTACATAGTTTTATTTACAGTGCTCAGTTACGGCGTTTACTAAACACTCGCCAGCATCGGCCGTCCGGCCTCGTGCTCTGGTATTAGGCGGCCGAGATCACAGGCTTCTGCGGGAGCCTCGCTGATCATGAGAACTGGCACAGCACTGCAGGGGATTTCATGGATGTCCGGCCAGGTCACCCTGAGGGGCCTCCTGGCTGCTTAGTAGAAGGGGAGGTGGTAGTTACGGAAGTCTTCCTGTATATACTGCCTCAGGTGATTCTCCTCTCGCCAGAGGTTTGCAAAATTTGAGCTTGCCTCTGCCGTGCGGTTTAGCGCTTCTGCAATGCTTAAGAACCTTTAGCTACACAGGCTAAGCTCTGTGTACTTTCTAAAATCCACGCAAGTGGTAAGTGTGCACGCAAGACTCTGCTCACTTTTCTGAAATCCTGTACGGTAAGGGCGACGCGCTCAGCTTCATTCCCTTTTTGAGATGGTTAGACCTTGAGCTCCATTCAGCCGGAGTGTATTTGTTTATACACTTCAAGCATCGCTTCCCTCAATGTGAGGGGCTATCTGGGCGATTCTCATGGTAGTTTAGCAGCGCTCCCCTTTTCCAGGAAGGTCGGCTATGAGTGTGCTACTCTGAATTCGGAGTTCTCCTCTCATATGAGACTGAGTTCTCTGTTTTTTCCCCAGACCGCTCCAGCATTATTTCCACAGATTGGGTTGATGACTCTCAAGCATATTGTTTGAGATGCACCATTCCATCTAGAAACTGCTCTATTAGAGTGCCATGAGAGCCCCTCCTTAGAACAGTATTTGGAAATCCATGCTATGGTAAGTGTGCATGTGAAGGCTTTGCACACTTTCTGAAATCCACACTGTGGTAAGTTTGCACGCTAATGCTCTGCGTTCTTTCTAAAATCCTTTATGGTGAGGGCTTCACGCATTTGCTATGTGCCCTTTCTTGAGTTGGTAAAAACCCCATTCATCTTGGGCACCACTCCATTTATGTATCCTTGGATACCTGTCTAAACAGGGTATTGCTACTAGAGATCTGTTGAGACAGCTCCTTCAGCAAGCTTATGTGTAAGCTAGCGGTAGCCCCTGTGTTGCAGGCAAGACCTTGTATAAATACTGGGTTCTTAGCCGTATCCCTTTAAAGGAATCCTTCCTGATTCCAAGCCTTTAGCTCTACCCAGGGCAGAGGCCCTAACAAAAAAAAAAACTGGGTTTATAGCTTAGGCCTTTGGCCTTAAGGGATAATGTCATGGACAGCTGTCTAATCGTCCCAGGGGCAACTCCCATGGAAATGGTTGAGTTGGTACTTAGGGTTCACCATGATTCTGGCCTTCACTCCCCTCAGCATGGCGGCGTGGGTATACTGTTCCCCATAGCGCCCCCTAGAGGACACAGTTAGAAGTTCCCTTGAAAGGGAACATTTCAGGTTATGAATGTAACCATGGTTCCCTGAGTAGGGCCGAGACACTGCGTCCTCTAGCTCCCTGCCATGCTTCGGACGCAAGCTTCAGAAGAAGTGAATGGCGTGTTCCCTTGTGCCTGTTTATAGTCGTGCTGGTAGTGACGTCAGAGGCTGTCGCTGGCCAACTCGTTAGTGTTTTTTCAAAGTATGCTTCAGACACGGGTACTGACGAGGTATTCTCCATAGCACCCCCTAGAGGACGCAGTGTCTCGTTCCCTACTCAGGGAACCATGGTTACATTCGTAACCTGAGACGTTTTTCATTTACCTAATCAAAGTTTAAATAATTTTAAGATATACAAGATACCAAATTTAAGGGAAAACCTATTATAATTTAACATTTAAATCATCAGCTTAATGTTTTTACAGTGTTTTGAACAACGTTAAGATGAGCAAATGATGACAGCATGATGAAGCTCCATTTAATGTATCATTAACATTCATAATGCCTCGTAATACACATAGAGCAAAACACATGATGACTTACTAAATCACGCAGATCTGTTAATTATCATGTGTGGCTTCATGACAGACTAGTGATGTTTCTGCTGGCAGTGTAAAATTAAGTAACTGTGAATATCACTTTATTTTGAAATTAACTTTGCAAAGATCATGTCATTACAACTCTGATAATTCATGCACATGATGTACTGTATTCTGGGGGAAAAATCTGTGTGCAGAAATGAGCTAAACCTGACAAAACATTTGATTTTGTTTTATTGTAAAAATTGGTAAATATTTTCTGTTAGGGTATATTTATAACTAGCTGTACATGAAAGCAATAGCAGATGATGGTATAACTCATGTTTGTGTGTTTTATGGCCAGATGTGTGTCTTAATATGAATCTTATGTATAATCACATGTAACACAATAGTTTGAACAGCTTCAATGTTTGGAGTCATGAGGGATCATGGAGCAGATCTCTCTCTCTCTCTCTCTCTCTCTGTCTCTCTCTCTGTCTCTCTCTCTCTCTCTCTCTCTCTCTCTCTCTCTCTCTGTCTCTCTCTCTGTCTCTCTCTCTCTCTCTCTCTCTCTCACACACACAGTGTTTTCTTGTAAGCTTCCAGCAGTTTATTTGATGGATTATTGTGGGATTATGGAGGGAGTGAGGTTACAGGAACTGTAATCCAGACGACACGCTAAAACATCAAACTCTGCCATCAGGAGGAGTGTGTGTTTGTGTGTGTGTGTGACGTTCGGTAGTGTGTGTCTCATCTTTGACTTTTGTAGATGATGTAATCAAATCATATTATATTTGTGCAGTACAAAAAAAAACAAGTTTATTGCAAAATATTCAGAAATTATGTATGGGAGTGGATGATCTTATTTACCACAGTTTTCATTACTATGGTAACAGCACCTTCTCTGATTGGTGGGTCTGTCTTAAAGGATTGTGGGTAATGTAGTTGAAGTTGTTTTTGACAAGAAAACTTAGTAGCAGATGGTATTAGTGTAATTCATATGACATATAAGCGCAGGTGATTAACAGATCAGCTGATTCAGATGAGAAGAAACCTGTGAAGATCCTGATGTGGTGGATCTGGTGAGTCCTGTATGATGGGTTTGGTGTGGTTTGGCTTTGACCTCTGATGATTCAGCGAGTTTCCGTGTTTCATCAGCCGCGCGTTGAGTGATGCTAATGGCGTGATGGGACGAGCGTGAAGGATCCGCGGCCGGAACGCGTCCCTGTGGAGTCTCTCCTCCAACAGATGGAACGGCCGGCGGGAATATTCCTGAAACCTGCAGCATTTCAGAGCTTGATTCATCACGACACACACAGCCAATGCCTTCATTCATCCGTCCGCTCGCAGGCTTCAGAGAGCAGATCAGTGTTTGCTCCACAAACAGAGAGAAAGATGCATTTTCTGGATCAGTGAGCGACTGCAGATTATCGGGATTTCAGATTAAAACGTAGCCTGTGGGAATGTATGAGGAGAAGAGAGTTCTATAGATCCATTTCTCAATCAATATGAGCTCATGAAGCCTTTTTTGAAAAAGAACACTTACACATACTCATATAAAAAACTACGTATTTCAGAAATACTAAACCATTCAAGAACACACTTAAGTGTGACCTGAATATAATGTTTTTAAACACTCAATTGGATGTTAAATGCAATTAAATGAACATTTATTATACTTGAAATGCATATAAAATACAATTAGCTGATTTTTTTTTTACCCTCTTAAGTAGGACTTAAGTACCATAATAATTAGTTCTGTTCTCTTTGAAATATAGTTGAAGTACTCCTGAATATACTGATGAGCATTTGTGATAAACTGAGCTATATTTTAATGTTCTACTGAAACTTGTGTCATTAAAAATAAATCTGTTTGTTATGAAATTGCAATTTAGTGCATTAAAAGTAATATTAAAAAACACACTACTGTTAAAAGGACAATCAAGTACTTTACATGTTTTAGTATGTTAGTCAAAATAAGTGTACTTCTTTAAAACACCACAAAAGATTTTTAAAACATTGATATAAAATGAACTTATAAATAAAAAAAAAATATTTTAATTGGTCATTATTACAAAGGTCACTTTAAAAGTGGACTTAAGTGTGATTAAGTGTGTAAACATGATGAAAGTGTCTCTCTATACGTCACTTAAGTGCCATTTTACTTTGTTCATACTATATTATCTGCAAGTACAGTAAGCCATTTCATATGCAGAATGATTTTGTGTTTTTATTTTAGTGGCCTTGAAATAATTTTCACTCCGAAATTGCTAGCAAATTTCACAAATAATCACAAATGTAATGGCATGTAATACAATTAAATGTGAAATTTTGAAATACAAAAGCTAAAAGAGTATTTTCTCTTAAAATGCTTTGAAAAATCATCTTTCATAGTTTGATGAAAAATGGCAGTAAACTCATTAAAGGAATATTCTGACTCAGTTATTTTAACTTTTTATAACAGATTCTGTGATGATGGTGATCTCCACAGTAGATGGTCTGTTAGTCTCTCTCTCTCTCTCTCTCTGGACACCAACACTAGTGTGACACAACAGCATATAACCATATGAGGAACACACACACACACACTGCATCGAGACACTCACGTCGATCAACAACAGAGCCCTTCCCACAATCCCCTGAGGCATCATATCCCAGACTGCCCCAGGTGGTTCGTCTCTAAGCGTTCAGTCTCGTGCTAATGAAAGAAGATTCCCTGCAGACTCCTGATGATCATCTCACACTCAGACCAGACTGAAACACTCTCACACAGCTCACATTCGCTCATAGAGTACAAATACATCAGAGAGGATTCAGGATTTGAACTGCTTTTTATTTCTGAAAAAAATGGAAAAAACAAAAGAGTAAATTATATTTTGAGAAAACTAACGTGTATTTCAAAGGGCCTTAAAATACACATTTTGATTACATTTTTAATAAATTATTGTTTAACATTAAAATGGAGTGCAAAAAAACTGAATTGGGGATGAAAATAGATGCATGATGGGACAATAGCAGTGTAGCTGCTGTCAGTCTGTCAGAGGAAGTGGAAGCCGCTCTGGGCTGGACTCCACCGAGCCGCAGGACTCTTTTCCGCACTGGACATGAGCTCATGACCCAGACCGGATCAACACTGAACGAACAATGGACGAGCTCGAGATCTTTAGTGTTCTCCTCTTCATCACACACTGTGCAGCTCTGCAGGACTTTCCTTTGACAGCCTGTCATCACGTGTGTGTGTGTGTGTGTGTGTGTGTGTGTGTGTTTTCATGGCTCCTCAATATTCCCCACATGCTCCACATCACCAGCGGAGGTCAGTGTGGAAGAGACCCTGGCATCTGATTGGCTGCTGGGCCGTGTGCCAGTGGTCATGTGATCTCACTCTGTCATTCATGGTTTATGTAAATCCAGCCGTGCGTCCACAGACTCCATCAGGACTCTGTTGTGCAGATCTCTTCAGTCTGAAGACATTCTGCTGACGCTGATGAAGATTTCAGAGTTTGGGAAAAACAGTACTGCTTTTGAAAGGAGCCTGCGTTAATCTGATCAAAGCTGTAATTATTTGATCAAAAATACAGTAAAAATAGAACAAATATTATGACAATATAAAACAGCTGTTTCTGTGTGAATCTCTGTTAAACTGTAATGTATTTCTGTGATGCACAGCTGTATTTTCAGCATCATTCCTGCAGTCTTCAGTGTCACATGATCTTCACAAATCATGAAATATGATGATTTACTGCTCAAGAAACATTTCTGATTATTATCAGTGTTGAACACAGTTGTGCTGCACAATATTTCAAGAAACTGTGATAGATTAAATTTTTCAGGACTCACAGATGAACAGAAAGCTCAGAAGAACAGCATTTATTTGAACATGATAAATGTCTTCACTGTCACTTTGGATCAGTTTCACACACAGACTGATATCAGCGAACGAAAGAAAGCACCACACACTTCTCTGTTCCTCTCACCGTGCATCTGTCTTTGGTCGGTTCACTCTTCATTGTTGAGTTCGTTTGACTTGGAAATGTTTTCGATGTTTTTGTGACACTGATAGATAGTTGAACTCAAGCCATAAATACACACACACACACACACACACACACACACACACGCACGCGCACGCACACACACACACACACACACACACACACACGTGCACACACAGACATGCACACACACACACACACACACACACACACACACACACACACACGTGCACACACAGACATGCACACACACACACACACGTGCACACACAGACATGCACAAGGTCACATTTTAAATATATCATATTTTAAAGGAAACTTGAAGTATGACAACATCACTTTAGGACCCTTTGAAATGCCATTATTTTTCATTAAGAAAGTCTGGTTTGTAATTTGTATTATGATAATCAGTCATCCAATCAAACATCATAAATTCTATTGACTCTAGTTTGTGTTCAGTTTAAATCGCATTGTTCCACTTTCCATGTCTTCTTTTCGTGAGATTGTGTGGCTTTATTTCTGCTAATTCAGGCATTATTTTGATGGACGGACAGGCATTTGCTGGTACTTCACTTTGTGTATGTGTGTGTGTGTGTGCAAGAGTGAGTATGTGTGTGTGTGTCTGTGTGTGTGTGTGTATTGGGGTGTAACGGTACGTGTATTCATATCAGACCGTTTCGGTACAGGGCTTTCGGTACGGTACACGTGTGTACCGAATGACCGAATGCAATATTTTGTGCGTGGAACATATGTACATTTTCGTGTTTCCAAACGAACATATTAAGTGGCGGAAGTCTCCGCGTTCAGCGCAAATCCCGCCCTGCAGCTGATTCTAAGGCCGGTGACACACTGACTGCGTAGTGTGAGCGTGGCGTTTCTGCTGCGTGTCAGTTGCGTGACGGCTGCTTCGCGTTTATGCGCGATTTGCATTTGCGTTTGGATTATGTCACATTTTATGCGTCCACAAATTGAAAACGCAATTGCAAATACAATTTGCAATGCCTTTTGAATAATGTCCGCAATATCATTCCATAGTTGCGTGTCGGCTGCTTCGCGTTTTCTGTGTCTTTACACACCAGAATCGTGCCTGACGCGGCGATGGCGCGTTGCTCATTTTGTAGGTGACATAGAGGGAGGCCGCCGACAGACCAGGATCTTGTCTTCACGACAACAATATCTATACTTCATGTTGAGCATAAATATAAAGCCTACTGATAAAGGACAACGTCAACAGTATTGACGGTGTTTGACAGGTGCAATATGCCAGTGTGTCACCGGCCTAAGGTTTTCAAAAGGCATCACGCGAGTGTGAACATCACTACAACTAGGAAAAAAAAACTATTGTGATTCAAACGCAGCTCCCATCGGCATTTAAACAGACCTTTGCTCTTAATTCCGATCGGTCCAACGCAATAACGAAATCTGAGCAGGTCTAAAAACTGAAACTGTTGATGCTGCACTTTACACTTTGGAAAAGTTACATTATATAGTTTTTAAATATGAGCAGGCCTACACGCTGGGATTGGCAATGCTGCAATGTAATCATAGTTATTTATTTATATTTTTCATTATATTGTATTATATGATATTGGTTTGAGACTGAGAGTATTTTATTTAGTGGTGAACTTTGCAGCAGTATTTTATTTCTTATTCTTTTTTTTATTTTATATATATTTTTATTAAAAAGTATTTTAAAAAAGTGTAAACAAATTGTTAAAAAAGTTTATAGTAATAAACAACCTGAAGTTTAATGTTTGCATTTCTTTCCCTTACTGTACCGAAAATGAACCGAACCATGACTTTGAAACCAAGGTACGTACCGAACCGTGATTTTTGCGTACCGTTACACCCCTAGTGTGTATGTTTGTGTGTGTGTGTGTGTGTGTGTGTGTGTGTGTGTGTGTGTGTGTGTGAATGTGAGTGTGCGTGAGTGTGCGTGTGTGTGTGTGTGTGTGTGTGTGTGTGTGTGTGTGAATGTGAGTGTGCGTGTGTGTGTGTGTGTGTGTGTGTGTGTGCTCTTGTTTTTGTGTCATATCAGGACACAACTCTGTATAATGACATGGGTATGACACAGGTATTACAAGGAGAGGGTGACTTATGAGAACATAACCCATGTCCCCATTTTTCAAAACGCTTATAAATCATACAGAATGAGTTTTTTTGAGAAAGTAAAAATGCATGTGTGTGTCCATTGGAGGGTTCAATGTAGATCCAGTGGATGTGATGTACAGGTGCTGCTCTCTGATCAGAGCCATCTGTTTGTTTCCCATCATGCCCCTGGATTCACCTGCTGTCATTTGACACTCGTGTGGAATTTAATTCCCAATCCATTTTTATTTTTTTATTTATTTTTTTGATACAATTGCTAAGTGCCGCAGGGTTATCAGATGCTCTTCAGGGAAAGATGAAGTTTGTTTCAAATATAAAGCCCTGAGTGATCACTGAAGCATTTCCGCTGTTGTTCTCAGACATTTGGAGCGTCACTGGATGTGTTTCAACAGCATCTGTAGCACAACAGATGTGTGCTTGAGTTAATACCATTGAAACACAACCAGTACTTTTGTCCATATAGTTTGGTTGTTTGCATTTTCAGTTCATTTTCTCGTATAAACTCCTGAACTTTCAGTGAGATCTAATAATGAGTCAAAAATGAGAAATAGTCACTACATTCATATTCACAGTGGAAATAGGAGATTGAGTGCATTGCATTGTGGGATGCAGTATGTCCCGCGTGTGATCTGATGTGTGAGACACATCCAGCCGTTCATCAGGTTATTCAGTGCATGATCACTCATATACTGAAGAACACACACAGATCAGGCTACATGAGGTCAGTTTATTCAGCAGTCTGCGGTCTGTGGACGTTTTCTGTCCAAAAACAATATCAAGTAGACGAGAGAATAACACATCCAGAATTAGCTGCTTCTTTCTCCTCCTCATCGTCCTGCTCACTAAATGTTTCCACTTTTAAACGTCAGTCTCCGCTCTGAGAAAACTAAATGTGCAGCTGAACACAAAGCGAGCGTCTGGCTCCAGATGAGCGTGATCAGAGATCAGACCCACGCTTGAGACCCGGCCAGCCGTTGGGCTTTTGTTTACAGAATGGGTTTGAGATTTGCATGGCGTCTCAGACTCATTTGCTCAGGAAATGTGCAAAGCCCAACAGAAGCTGCAACAAAGGCTTTTCTGGCCGAGACAAAAGAGAACGTGAAAGGCAATATATCATGCAGTGTACAGAGCGTTTCCAAACAAAATGCAGTTCATTAATTTAGCATGTCCACGCGTGCCGACAGGGAAGACGTAGTGCTGCTCTGCTGCTACTGAATCAAAAGTTTCAACTCTACATTTTCCCACTTACAAAGAATCCTGATGCTAAAGACAGTGAGACGGACAAATACAAACCTGGAGCTCTGCGTTCCTCACTCGTCTCAGTCATTTGGCTTGTAAGGAAACATATTGTAATTGAAAAAAGCAAACAACACAGATGATACGTGAAGCTGGAACGAGCTGGAGCATGTGTGTGTGTGTGTGTTTGTGTGTGTGTGTGTGTGTGTGTGTGTGTGTGTGTTTGAGAGAGAGTGTGTGTGTGTGTGTTTGTGTGCGGTATGCGGGAGAACAAGGGTGTATCACACTAGAGCCCCTTTCACACTGCACCTTGGTCCCGGAACATTGCCGGATTGCCTTCTGTGTGAACACAAACACATGCCGGGATTGATTCCAGGATCGATTCCGGGTCAGGGACCTAGTAACAGTGCCAGGTTCAGTCCCGGAAGGAGCAATGTGTGAACAAAAGCCAGAACTAATGACTCTTTTACCAGGTGTTTTGAAGGCAGATCAACGTTTGCGATGAAAAAATATGTGCAAACTGTGATAAAGCAGAGATCAGTTGGTTCCTCACTTTCCGCACTGAAGTTGAGATCGTTCGCCAGTTTAAGCGAAAGTTATCGTTCCTAGCGTTTTCGACTCGTACATTACACATCTCATCCTGATGTCATGTGTCTTTACGGGTTGTGTGTGAACGCACACACATATTCCGGGAAATCATTGCCAGTGTGAATGAACCAAAATCCAAAAATTTGGGGAACAATTGCCAGGACACATTACCCGTGTATTATCCAGAATCTCCGTGTTAAAGAGGCCTAGGCAATCTTAACCGTGCCCGAGCGCGTCTGTCCCTCAAAGCCCAGTTTGTTTGACTAGTGTGATCGCTCAGTGCCGCGGTTCGTTTAGCCAGGTCTGACTCGGTTGGAAGAGGTGGGTCCGAGCACACATGTAGATTAATCTAGATTAAAATGGCTCATTTGAATTATGCCAAAGGCATTCAGAATATGTATGCTATCCAAATAAAATAATGACTAAAAGTAATGTTAAGTCTTTGAGAAGGGGTTTCTCAAGAGAGGTGGTGCATTAGACCAGGGGCTCATCTGCTGTTTCCAAAATGCATCACAAACTGCTTGAGAAAGCTGTAAACTAATTCCACATTGCACAAGGTAAAAACAACCTTGCGCATGTTACACATAATCCGTCTGCAGTGTGTATGCGTTTCGTATTTTTTTACGCACCCATGTTAACGGATTCCAGCGTTCACGCGGTTGAGGTCCGTCAGTGCGTTCCAGGAGCGTTGCGTCTGCAGCAGTGCAGCGATCGTTCACGTACCGAATAGCAGACTGCAAACGCGTCCTGTGTGAAAGCACAATGAGTATGAGTCCGTGCTGCTTCAGCACCACATACGAAACGCACACGGACTGCATACGCACTGCAGACGGGGAATGTGTGAAACAGGTGTGCGTCTTGTTGAGGTTTCCATTGGGAAGCTTCTTTAAAAAAATGTAAAAAATGCCCTGAAACAAACCCGGCGGCTTCAGCTGCATCCATGTTAGCACGTCACGTTTGATGTGGTAATTTCACAGTAGGAATACACACAGGTGCGAATACTCGTTCTCGCCCTCTACAGATTCGGCTAGGTATACATCCACGCTAAAATATCAAGGTGAAAGTCATCATAGCTCGCTTAGTATAGACCCAGCTCCCAACCCAACTTTGAGAATAGATTAACGGCGATATTATCTTTTTATCGCCCGATAAGAGTCTCACATTAACGCAGCACATTAACCCCGATAACGGCCCACCACTAATATATATATATATATATATATACACGGTTTATGAAATCTGTGTTTTTACCCAGTCTTAATGATCTGAGAGCAGTTTCATTAAATGCCATCAGTATTCAAGGATTTTATTTCAGAAATGATGGTTGTTGTATTTCTTGAGCAGATCTTGATCCTCTGCTCACAGGTTTAGCTCTGCTGGCGTTCTCGTCTCTACAGCAGTGGTTATTGTGTGCGTGTACGGGTCCCATCAGCTGCGCAAACACACGCTTTTACGCTGTAATGTCATTTAGCCTCGACTCTATTACACATAATTAGCATTTAGATAATAGCATACACTTGGCATTTTAATTACGGCTGGCCTTTGTGTGTAGCATGAACACCGCGAGCTTTACTTCAAACCAGCAGCAGAAGAAGAGATTCCAGAGCAAAACGTGTCCGAGGGGATGAGAAACGATTGATGAAGCACCGTGCGTTCTGAGATAGAGTAAAGGTCATATGATATCGTAGCACAACCGGTACAGCCACTGATCATGCATGAGTGTGTGTGTGAGAGAGAGAGATATATATTTTAGCTTTTTGCTCAGACTAATTGTTTTTTGACACATTTCATTTAAGAATTAACTACAGTATGACTATGAAATGTGTACTTGAAGGCTCTTTTTTGTGAATATGTAGATGAGGTGATGTCTTCATTGTTTGCATAGCTCACAGGAAGCATTGAAAACCGTGTGATCACCATAAGTGGGACATTTACTCACCCTTCAAATAAAGTTTATCTGTTTCACATATTTACACGTTGGAGGGGACATTCCTGTTTAAAAAGCTGTTGTTCAGTATTAGCTTATTAGGTTTACAGTGAAATCGTATGAATTAAATGCTTATATATTTATTCATTTTTTTGTAATCTGTCTCAGGGGATCCGCCGCCTTTTTAGGGGTATAAATAAAGATCTAAAAACATATAAGCCTATTGGATATTTTCTCTGAGGTTTTGGTTTTGATTGATTTGTGACAGAAAAAATAACAAAAATAAAAATCAGAGTTCGGGTGTCACCCAGTGGTTATTTTTGGTACGGATGAACGATTTTGGGAAATAATCTAATTGCAATTTTTGTTTTTTACCAATATTGCGATTGCGATAATATGCAGATAGCCAGACTGACAATACTGATAAGATGATAAAGATACGAATTCTACTAATAAGAACTATAAAACGCACTAAGGATTAGTAAGGATGAATGAGCTGCTGGATTCATGAATATTAATCAGGTGGTGTGCATTCACTCGAACTGATTTGCTGAAATCAAAACAGGGACGATAATAGATGAGCACCAGTCAATAAGATTGCAGTTTGCGCATTAGCTCCGTCTAATACGGAAAAACCCGGTAGTTCTTAAAAGCTGAAGAATTCCAAAGGACTGCTTTATTTTGACAGGACAATACAACAAAGAATATCGTTTACATGTAGCGTGTCAATTCTCTCTCTCTCTCTCTCTCTCTGTTTGTGTGTGAGAGAAAGCGACGGCGAGTCGTGCACCTTCACACTAGAGTTTACGGTACGTCAAATACAGGTGCACAGATGAACTGAAAAACATCACAGATCGCTTGACGGAGTGTATTTCAGTTGATGATAAATGCTTGTCAGTACATTCAGCAGTACTTTAGCCATATTTCAAAGACAATTGAAGTAATTATGACATTATATATAAAGATGTACTTAAGTCCTTCTTAAGTTTGTCAAAAACAGTCTGAAAGTTCAGCTAACTCCATTTCATATAAGTTAAACTATAATACATTTTCACTTAATTGCAATTAAAATCAGATTTTTTTTATTTTGTTTTATTTCATTAGTTCGCACAAGGACAGAGCAGGAACATGAATGTAGATCAGAGGCCATACGGTGACCTCTGACCTCTGGATGCTGTTCTCTTTTACAAGGACATTTGTCAGATGTTTTCTCATTGTGGAAGAAAAGATGCACTGTGTGTGTGTGTGTGTGTGATTTTCGTTCCAGTAGTTCTATTGAACACAGATGCAGTAATAATAGACTGCAATGCGTCATTTCAAGCTTATTCTGGACTGTTTGTGGTTATTACAGATGTTTAATATATTTGTAAGTGTTTAATTCTGAGGTCAGAGCAACACCAGACTCAGGAGATTCATGGTTTTGATGACAGATGACAGATGCACAGATGCCTGGACGGACAGTTTAACAGCTGAAAATATAATGCTTTTCATTTTGCATACAGTTGTAGAAATAGCAACCTTATCATAGAGAAAGAAATAAAATGATAATCTGTTATTAAAATGTGTGTACGAGAAAGACAGAGCTGTAATATTTACCCCAGTCTCAGCCTGCAGCCGATATTGATTATTTGCATGAATGTTAATGAGGAACAGAAACGGCATTCATTCATAAGAGACATTCACTAAAGACTTCCCCTCATGCGGCGGCGTGGATCAATGTCAGACAGATGAGTAACAAGAGGAGAAAAAACACGGCCATTTTCTCCTTTATTTACAAATCGCCTGCCAATGTGTGCGACACGCGGTATTACTTATCTGTCAGATTTCTAGAGAGAGTGTTTGCTCCGTGTGTGAGTGTGATGGAAATTCACATTCAACAAAGAACCGGCTCGTCGGGAACAGATACAAAACACACATAATGGATGTGTCTGTCTCACTCTCCCAACAAAAGCTGCGGCGAACACGAGACGGGAGAGCTGATATCTGAACTATTAATGAATCACTAATATCACAGACTGGCATCTCGCTGCTGAAGGCCTGCGTTTGCAGTCGAAGTGAGCTCATAAAGGCCCGGCCGGAGCCAGAGATGCTATCGTGAAC
>NC_081756.1:50460666-50530666 GCF_963082965.1 Carassius carassius
AAAGTCAGGTTCAGTATTCTTGTTTGATTCTGCTGACATATTAAAGGTTTTTATCGCAGAAAAAATACACATTTTAAAATGTTGTATAAATCAGTGTGAATGAAATATGGTCAAACCCCTCAGTAAAATGCTTCAGCGTATAGAGAGGAATAAAACTTGATATGTTTTGGTGTGTGTAAGTGATGCTGAAGTGCAGAAAAAAGAAAACCCCTGGAATCCAAAGACGCCAATAGAAGAGTGCAGTAAAATAAACATTTCACTGCGTGTTTTGTTTGTTTTCTTTCCACTCGTCTGAAATAAGACATCTTACGGAGCAAAAAAAAAAAAAAAAAATAAGTAAAAAATCGAATAAATCCAAACCAGTGTGCTCATGAATGTTGATGGATTGATTGCTCTCGTGTGTCTTTCTCTCTCTCTCTCTGTAGGTTGTGAGAGCGTTGCAGGAGCGTTGTGAGCTGGCACACTCCGTGGGTGAGTCGTAACATCATGCCTGTGCCAAGCGTCCGTGAAGCGTTCCCCTCCGTCCGACTCTGTCTCCTGCTGCTCACCGCCTGCGTCCTGCTCTCCAGCGCCGAGGGTACGTCTCTCTCTGTTCCTCTTTACTGATGAGAAGATCTCAAACACAGGAGACATTAGAAGACCCTGCAGTAGCTATACAGTATATGAAAGGGGAAGCGTGAGGGTAACAGCTGAACCCTGCCTCTAGCGTGATGTTTAACTAGCACAGCTCACCGATCTGAAACAGAAACACACTTGAGCATACTTTTAAAAAGAGGATTTCTGGCTGAAATAATAGACTTTAATTAAGTGTGAACTTAAAGTTAATTTGTATGTTAATGGCAATCAAAGGAAAATGCGCTATAGTTTGAATTTATATGAAATGTAATTAGATGAACTTGTGTTTTTTGACCTTAAGCAGGACTTCAACAAAATAAGTGTACTTCTATAAAACACCAAAAAATTATTAAAACATAATCACTTTAAAATGAACAAGTACATCTTTTAATTGGACATTATTGCAAAGTTCACTTTTTAAAAGTGTACTTAAGTGTGTTCAGAAACATAGTGATGACAATGTCTCTCTGTAAGTCACTTAAGGGACCTTTTATTTCATTTATATGATATGATCTACAAGTACAGTATCTAAATATTCGTTTAATGTTTGTAGTGCACTACTAAAAGAGCACTTTCAGGACAGTTAAGTGCAGAGATGAGTTAAACACACGTGTCACATGATCAGTCGTTCTTGGTGTATCGTCATTGTTCTGATTTTGAGCTTTCATTTATTTGGTGTGTTATGAAGATGATTGTGAGATCAATATTTGCATATGGCTGCCAGGCAGCTTGTTATTTGCATTTTGTGCAGACTCTATCAAATCCACATGCGGCTAATTTGCATGCATTGTAATTGATGGAATCGGTGAGGTCACATGTGTGATGGGGTTTAAGTTTAGCACTCTGTAAGTTTTGCTGTGGTAGTAAAATCTTGTCAGCTCGTTTGCAGCTCCAGGCATTAATTAGTGCTGCGGAAAATGACAGGAATTATCAGGAACCATCATAGAGAGAGAGAGAGAGAGAGAGAGAGAGAGACAGAGAGAGAGAGAGAGAGACAGAGAGAGAGAGTCTAGAGCTTTCCAAACCTACAGATCGACCCACGGAGATGCCCAACATGGAGGATAAAGTTCAATCAAATAAAATGTTCTGTTTCACCCAAAAATAGTGTGCGTTTAGAGCGATTGGAAGAGTTTGAGTGTAGGAGTGATCGGAAGCTGCCGTACAACAAGAAGTCTAACACAAGTAAGAATAATAAGAACACAAGCTCTATCTGTGTCTGAAAGACACTTTCATGAACGATACCATTTAGAGATCATTTCAGTCAGATCTCACATGATCAATTACCCAATTATCCACCAACAATTGATCATAAATCATTAAAATACTGATTTCCTGGTTCATATTTTACTCATTGTCATTCTTCAGTAAGTCAAACAGTCCAAAAAGATTGCGTGAATCAGAAAGTGGTTTAGTGCTGTACTCACTTATTTTTTTATAACAATGTGGATGCAATCAGCGGTTTTTGTTCACAGTCACACTAATGATCTCTAAAAGCTTGAGTGTTTTCTGATTATAGTCAGATATAAATATACTTGTAAGAAAAGTGGAAGCAGCTCATCAGGAAATGGACGGCTGACATTATAGAGAGCGAAAGAGACAGACAGACAGTCAGAGGGCAGCGTTCACATTCACACTCCTGTTTGTCATGCCCACAAGCTTTGCACAGCGGCAGCTGTTTAGTGTCTCACACACACACACACACACACACACACACACACACACACACACACACACACACACAGACAGAGCAGAGCAGAAGCAGTTTTTCCTCATCATCACCTCTTTAAGATGTGAAGACATCATTGGACAGTTCTCAGGGGGGCGTCACCAAATTCTAGTAATTATCATCTGCATGCAAATTAATTGTCCACTCTGCATGCTAGATTATGAATATCAGGTTGAATATGAGTGTAGCTAATTAATGTAGAACAGAGTGCAAATCAACAACACTTGTAAGAACACACTCACATGCACATGACTCTCTTGGTGCATATTGGTTTAAAACTATATACTTAAAATATTTGCATAGAAATAATAAGTGAGATATTTTTCATGTTATTGATCTGAAAGTAGAAACACAAACAGACGTAAATACAGTTTACAAAAGGTCACGAGGGAGCAGTCGGTTTCTCATCTGTAAAGTTTTCTCTCCGTTCACCGCTCATCACACCACAGTTGTTTCCTCCAGCGATAATCTAGCCCTTAACACATATGAACTCATAATTTAATTACACTTATTTAAATATACTTAATCTAATTATACGGACTTTATACATACACTACTGTGCAAAAGTCTTAGGCAGTCTGTTGTCAGCATTCAACAATCTCACTAGAATATTATTAAAATTAATGGCAGAATGAATGTTTGGAAACGTAAACTGATATTTCCTACTGACATACTACAGCAAAATATATAAATAAGTGGCTTAAAACCCTTTTTGGGGTGAAAATACTAATGTGCCTAAGACTGTACTTTACAAAGACATTGTTGCTACTTTAGAAAGAATAACCATACAGTAATTCACAGAACTGGTTAAAGACCAGTGACAGACAGCACTCATTTGAACTAAACATCAGAGAGATTGACAGAGATACAGTAGAAACATTATGTAAGGTTTTGTATTAAATAATTATTCTGATCATGAAATAACAGATTCAATTCCTCCCCTTTCTCATGCTATTTTATAATGGGATATGGAATGCAGTCTTGTGAAGTTGTATGGAACACTGGTCATTTTAATCCAGTTCCCATTCAATGAATGGAAAAGAGTGTCTGGTAACATCTCATTTTGAGTTCTTCTGAAGAAAGCCAGTTACAGATGTTTCTAATGACGTGAGGGAAACGAAGAGTGTTTTGGCTGAACTAAATCTTCATCAGATGCTGTTTGTTTAGCTGTGCTATTTTCAACAAACAACAAACCTCTCGCCATAAATAAATAAATTGAACATTGCACAGGCCTTTAGATTAGACTGACCACAAAAAATACATTAATGTCAAAAAATTTCTAGGAATAGTTTGTCGCAGGGTAAAACATGTCACTTCCTGTTGCCAGCAGGTGGCGCTATGACTATAACTGAATATGGGCATGGAGATCTGTTAAGGGCAGAAGTCTTATCTAACATGTGAAGTTTGGGGCAGATTGGACATTGTATGTCTGAGTTACAGCAACTTCCTTTTTCATGGCGAAACATCAAAATTTGTCAGGCCGCCATGGACACGCCCTTTAACGAAACCTCAAGATCTTCGCAATTTAACATTGCAAAGGCCTTTAGATTTAACTGACCAAGTTTGGTGTTGATCTGAATAAATCTCTAGGAGGAGTTCGTTAAAGTACAACCCCTGAAAATGGCAAAAACGACAACAATTTTGCAGAGAAAATTCTAAATAACTGACTTCCTGTTGGGATTCAGATTTCATACCAAGAGACTTTTTCATAGGTATTGGTGTGTTACATGTGTGTACCAATTTTTGTACATGTACGTGAAACATAGCTCGAGGCGCACTCTGTTGAAAGTGTATAGGTGGCGCTATTGAGCCATTTTGCCACACCCGATGGAATATTGGCCTACAGATGTGTTCAGGCCAGGACTATTATCACACATGTGAAGTTTGGGGAAGATCGGACATTTTATGTCTGAGTTATAACATCTTTTATTCCCATGTCGAGACATCGAACCTCGCCACGGCACCATGGACACGCCTTTTAACGAAAACTCAAGATCTTCACAACTAAACATTGCACAGGCCTTTAGATTAGACTGACCACAAAAAAGTCATTGATGTCATAAAATTAAAAAAAGGAGTAGTTCGTCGCAGTGTAAAATATGTAACTTCCTGTTGCCAATAGGTGGCGCTATGACTATAACTGAATATGGGCATGTCAATCTGTTCAGGTTCGGAGTCTTATCTAACATGTGAAGTTTGGGGCAGATTGGACATTGTATGTCTGAGTTATAGCAACTTCATTTTTCATGGCGAAACATCAAAATTTGTCAGGCCGCCATGGACACGTCCTTCAACGAAAACTCAAGATCTTCGCAATTCAACATCGCAAAGGCCTTTAGATTAGGCATACCAAATTTGGTTTTGGAGGAAGAAGAGTTCGTTAAAATACAACGCATGGAAATGACAAAAATTACACAAAATTTGCTCATAATATTAAAAATAACCAACTTCCTGTTGGGTTTAGAATTTTGCTCCAAGAGTCTTTTTTGTAGGTATTGGTGTGTTACATATGTGTGCCAATTTTCGTGCATGTACGTGAAACATAGCTGGAAGGCTGTTGATTTTTTTTTAGTATAGGTGCCGCTGTCGAGCCATTTTGCCACACCCTCTTCTGAATCCTATATTAGACGAAAATTTTCACCAGGTTTGACGCGTGTGCATTTCATGTGAGTTTCATGACTTTTTCAGCATGTTTAAGTCCTCAAAAATGCGATTCATTTGGAAGAAGAAGAAAAAGAAGATACAGGTACAAGAGGGTCCTCGCACCATCGGTGCTCAGGCCCTAATAAAACACAGGATCAATAAGCCAACGAGTGTGATTCCTTCTTCTTTGCTGAATGAGAGCAATTGCAATTTCACACTTCCTGAACTGCTGCCGCTCATTATGGGATTTAATTGGCTGAACTATTCGCCCAGTCAGCCGTGACCGTTTGGGCGGAGCAGAAGGCATTTACAGTATTATGTCCCATCAGGGTGTCATCATCACGATCGCTAAAAAAACACAAAAAAACACACTCTCCACTTATACTCCAAGTCCAAGATGTATTGATCAGTCATTTCTATTGCCCTCTCTCTGTTTGATATGGATTTATAATCACAGTGTAAATACTCTAATGACATTTCAGCACGGAAAACTCAATATCGCTCACGAAACACGATAATCACTGCACACGACATTCTGTATCTGTGACATCACAATAAGAGATGGCCAGTAAAGTGACTTGAGCATTTGAAGGTTTTTAAGTGGTTCAGTTTAGCGGCTCATTAATCATATTGAGGCACAGACCTCAGATGTTACCTGGTAAACACGGATCTCTCTAGAACGGCATCTAGATTTCCTAGAAGCTAAACTCTGATGACCCAAACAGTGCCGTTCCTCAAGTTAGAGCCTTCGGCTCAGTCTCAAATGACACCCTCAGCTGCTGGACTGTTGGGTTGTATTCTGCTGTAGTAGGGGTTGTATTCAATTATTCATGCCACTAGTCATCATGCTGGGTCTGGGAATCACATGACTTGCACAAGGAAAAAAAGGAGCTGCATGTTACATCACATTTACATTAATGTATTTGGGAGATACCTTTTTCCCAAAGTCACTTAAAACTTAGTCAGTGTGTATTTGAATTTTTTCAAACCATGTAAGGCCTAGTTCACTGTGAGATCCACACTAGTGCATTTAGATAAACACAAAGGGGGCGCTTATGAGCACCTTTCAGAATGATGGACTGACGAGACAGCCTGTGGTCTCAAGAGCCCCTCCGACATTTATCAGGGAAGGCCACAACACCGCAAGTCCACTGTGATTTGAGGAGAGTTGATTCTTTAGACTAATGGGAACATATCTAGAGTCATGGAGTAGATTTTCCAACCCGTGTGGTGGATGGCACACACGCACACACACACACCCTTCTGGCAGCCCTGAAGAGTATTTGTTTGTGTGTGTGTGTGTGTCCCACTGTGCTACCTCACACAGTCACTTCCCCTCGCCATCTGTGAGACTCCACTCAGCGAAACCAGCGCCATTCTTCAGTGTGTGTGTGCTGCTAGCGTTTTCCTCTGTCTTTACATTGTACATGGGAAGAGGTTTGTGTGTCTACACAGACAAGATGAGGCTCATCCGTTAGAGAAACGGGGCAGAGAGAGACAGGGATAGTGTCAACATGATAAATGGCATAAATATAACGAAGATGACTGTAGGCTAAGAAAAAAAACGACAAAGCGAGAGAGAAAAAGAAAATGAGGGTAAGAATGAAATGGAAGCCAATTCTTCATCTCCTCTTTTTGTGTCCAGTCTTTTTGTTGTTGTTCTTACAAACAGCGCTTGATCTGAAGGGAGGGCCTGTACAATGGGAAGTGTGAAATTGGATGTGTTCCATTTAGAGGTGCCTTATTTTCTCTACAGGCTACTTGGGGGAGAAAAAGCCTAAATAACTTTGGTTATCATTTCACAAAGGCAATACTAATGTTCTTCATTTCTTTTCACACTTTTCTTTTGTTTATCTTTTGCACATAATATACATGTACATACATGGAACACACTATACTACTTATATTTATATTTATATACACATACACTTATTTATCCAAACACACATACTTAGCGTACAGTTACAATTTTTCCACATAATATACATGTACATACATAAATGCTCTTTTTAATATACCTGCCATACATTGTCAATTTGTATATTGTCAATCCTTACCCACCTATTTGTATTTTTTTGTATTTTTTATTCCTTATTGTGTTTTTTGTTCTGTCGCTGTTATGTTGCACTGCGGAGCTCTGTCACGAAAACAAATTCCTCGTATGTGTGAACATACCTGGCAATAAAGCTCATTCTGATTCTGATTCTGATTTATTAGGATAACAGAATTGACAGTATAATAACACCATCAAATGCTACATCAACCACGAGCCAGGAACTGCTGGTTTAATTGAGTTACACTTGGCAAACCTTGTGCAGACTTAGAGCTTCTGATGCAGTGTCTTGGGAATGAAGTGCCCATCAGTTGAACCCTACAAATGATTTTATTTCAAAGAGTCCTTTGAAGTAGTTATTTTTTAGCACTTCTATTGGGAATGGTTGTTTCTTTTCGAAGTGCCCTGGGAAGGTATCATATATGCCGTTTGGAACACACTGACTTCAGCCTCACACAATTGTTTGTCTGTGTTTGTTTATTTCTGGCAAATTCTTTCATTTAATGATGTTTTATTAACAAGTTTCGGGAGGAGCGCATCAGATACTTAGCCTAATTAACACCAGTGGAGCACACTCAAGTTAATCAACACCATGGTATAAATACAACTGACTTACCTCTATCCATTGACAGTTTATCAGAAAATGATCAATCAATCAATAATTATGTCTATTTCTAAAGCATCTGTTCAGAGTTATCTGCATCCTAACCAAAGCACATTTTCCATTTCAAGCAAACGGGTCTAATAATTGTTTGCTTTAAAAGGTGCCATTTTTACAACTAATTCATCTAAGGAGGGCCCTGCTGTCTGTCACTGACTCACATCAGATAACCACGGGATACCTCACGGTTCGGTCCTTGGCCCCCTTCTGTTCTCCATTTACACAACCTCACTGGGCAAAATCATAAAGGTGCACTGCTTGTCCTATTCCTGCTGTGCAACAACACCTCTTTTGTTCAGCCTAACGATGCAACAATTCCAGTTTATATATGTATCATCATATCAGTCTTGAAGAAGGATCGCTACCTTCTACTCCACCTTGTGAAGACAGAATTCCTTGTGTTTCCAGTCAGTCACAATGTCACCATACAGCTAGGCTAAACAACTAAACTTCCTTGGCCACATCTCAATGTCAGTTTAGTCATGCAGTCATTCAGATTGCAGTGTTTCCCACAGAATTAGATTCTATTTGCGGTGGTGTGGTGTTTGGGGACTGGGGAAAATATATATCATAAATATATCATATATTTTTAGTGACAAGTACACATTTCCATTGCCAACACTTAGTGTCAGATACCTTAAAGGGATAATTTGGTTATATTTGGAGATATTTGGAAGAATGACAGAATCAAACAGATCTCGGTCCCCATTGACTTCCATAGTAGGAAAAATATATACTATGGTAGTCAGTGGGGACCGAGATCTGTTTGGTTACAAACATTCTTCCAAATATCTTCCTTTGTGTTCAGCAGAACAAAGAAACTCATACAGGTTTGGAACAACTTGAGGGTGAATAAACGATAGAATTTTCATTTTTGGGTGAACTATCCCTTTAAAGACATTGCTATTGCTACACACACACACACACACACACACACACTCAAACTCACAAACTTACTGACACACTCAAACACAGGCTCACACACTCAAACATTCAAAAAGACTCACACACACACTCACACACAGACTCAGACACACACAGGCTCACACACACACACACCAAACTGGACCTGGAGGTGGACACACACAGACTCTGACACACACACACACACATAAGATAATATTAATATAATGTCTAGTCTGGTGGCTGTGATATATATATAAACCTACCAACGTCCGTTGCCATGATTTTTGGAATGACTGATCGCGAGAGGAAAATAATGACGTTTTAGTCGCATAACATCGGTTAATGGAAACGCCGTCATTTCGCAATAGTTGTTTATCGATATTTAGAAAAAAAAACACAAAAGTTTTGCGCGAATCTGTAATGGAAACGCGACAGGGCTTAACATAGACTAACTTCTCAGAGTTATGTTGAGCAACAGTGTTCATTACTAACCATTCAACCCCGGATTGATTCTGGGATCTTCGCTGGGGGACTAAGCATTAAGCACCGGTGATCCGTCCTCTAACTAACGCATGCTCATGTTTTGATTCAGATCGAGTTCGAAGAGGAGGGGCTAGTCGTGCATGCCTCCGTTTTCAGTTTGTGAGAGGGAGGGAGCAAGCAGCCCACAGCTCTACAATAAAATACAATTGTACCCATATTAAATAGTTTAAAAATCTGAATCAATCGGTGGTGGTCAGCGTTGATATTGTGGCTGGCCGCCACAAATTAATGAATGTATGGGAAACCCTGGATTGTACTGCCAAATGGTCTATCTGAATATCCTGTAAAGTAATATACACGTGCTGGTCATATGATTAGAATATCATCAAAAAGTTGATTGATTTCACTAATTCTATTCAAAAAGTGAAACTTGTATATTATATTCATTCATTACACACAGACTGATATATTTCAAATGTTTATTTCTTTTAATTTTGATGATTATAACTGAGAACTAAGGAAAATCCCAAATTCAGTATCTCAGAAAGTTAGAATATTGTGAAAAGGTTCAATATTGAAGACACCCGGTGCCACGCTCTAATCAGATAATTAACTCAAAACACCTGTAAAGGCCTTTAAATGGTCTCTCAGTCTAGTCCTGTAGGCTACACAATCATGGGGAAGACTGCTGACTTGACAGTTGTCCAAAAGACGACCATTGACACCTTGCACAAGGAGGGCAAGACACAAAAGGTGATTGCAAAAGCGGCTGGCTGTTCACAGAGCTCTGTGTCCAAGCACATTAACAGAGAGGCGAAGGGAAAGAAAAGATGTGGTAGAAAAAAAGTGTAGAAGCAATAGGGATAACCGCACCCTGGAGAGGATTGTGCAACAAAACCTATTAAAAAATGTGGGGGAGATTCACAAAGAGTGGACTGCAGCTGGAGTCAGTGCTTCAAGAACCACTACACACAGACATATGCAAGACATGGGTTTCAGCTGTCGCATTCCTTTTGTCAAGCCAATCTCGAACAACAGACAGCGTCAGAAGCGTCTCGCTTTAAAAAGGCCTGGACTGCTGCTGAGGGGTCCAAAGTTATGTTCTCTGATGAAAGTAAATTTTGCATTTCCTTTGGTAATCAGGGTCCCAGAGTCTGGAGGAAGAGAGGAGAGGCACACAAACCACGTTGCTTGAGGTCCTTGAGGCTCTCATAACACCTGAGCAGTGCCATAGACTGATCGACTCCATCCCATGCCACATTGCTGCAGTAATTCAGGCAAAAGGAGCCCCAACTAAGTATTGAGTGCTGTACATGCTCATACTTTTCATGTTCATACTTTTCAGTTGGCCAAAATTTTTAAAAATCCTTTCTTTGTATTGGTCTTAAGTAATATTCTAATTTTCTGAGATACTGAATGTGGGATTTTCCTTAGTTGTCAGTTATAATCATCAAAATTAAAAGAAAGTAACATTTGAAATATATCAATGTTACAGTTCTTACAGTTCTCCTGGAGTAATCGGGGTGAAAGTTCAAGATTAAATCTAAAAACCAGAAACCTTCTGTTTACCAGCCTTGAGCTTTAGACAGAAAACCAACAGGAGATGAAAGGGTGCGTGCTTTTCTACAGGAAATTGCACTTTGTCCCCGTCATTATATGTACACATTGTCCTTGATCCCCTGGTCAGCTTTTGAGGTAAATATTAGTGAGGAGAAAAGTAGTTTACTCTTGTGGGATAACCATGAGCCATCACACACACTCAAGGCCAGATTCTCAAGCTAAACAGACACACACACACACACACGCAAATACAAGGTTGTTCTGATATTGTCAGAGGTGTTGATGACACCTGTACATTAAAAATAGACAAATGGTCTCACAGGAATCTGCTCTGACCCACATCTGCGTCATCTGCTTAAATGTTTTCAGAAAGGTGTTTTTGTAAGTGAACACCAACAAGTCAAGTTAGGAACATGAATATCAGACTGTAAATGTGGCCGGAGGCGTTTTTCAAACCTCAACACAAGCCGAGACCTGCGGGGGCTGTGAAGCGACAGTCGCTGTTGCCTGGGGAACCAGGTGATGTCCATGACCTGCCGTATGAATCAGAGTCCAGAATCCTTCTGTAAGAGAATCAGCTGTTTTATCAGGTGAAGAGGATGACAGAGAACATCAGATCATCAGACTCTTATCACGATTGACATGTTTGTCTGTCTGTCTCCGGCCATCGTGCACCTCTCCTTATGGCCGAGTTGGTCAGGCGCGGGGCCACAGACGTTGCCAAGAATACGGTGATAATGGATGTTGGCGTAATTGCCCCATGTATAAAATCGCAAGAGTAGATGATGTTGTTCTTATCGAAGGTCATCATCTGGTGTTAAAACGCTGGTGTTCAGAGTAAAGATCATCGCTCAGGTCCGGTGAGCTGTCACTCTCCAGAGATTCTCATTAGCTGATCGTCAGCCATATGGAGCTCTCTCACACACACACACACACACACACACACCAGATGAGCTGCTGTAGAGGTCAGTCTCATACGCTACAATCTTCATGTTAAACACAAACCACCAACAGCACCAAACCATGGACTTTTGGTCCACATCTTACTGTACCAATCTCAGTCGGCAGATGACTGTGCAGAAATACATTCACTCCTGGAACAGAGTGAATGAACTGCACTTGAAATCTTCTCCTAGTGTATTTCATTTGAAAACAGTGTTGTGTATGTGCTTGTATCAGACAGCTGTGTGTGTGTCTGTCAGGTGAGTTTGGGCCGGTCACCTTTGGCAGGGCAGATTTTATGTTGTTGTGGACGTTATAAAGTCGCTGTGCTGTGAAAATGGTTTGAAACTTTCTCATAGACCACCATTAAATTAATGCTGTGTGAAAGGTCACACTGCTCTCACACAAGTCTGTATGTGTGCTAGAAGCCAGTCCTGTAGTCTTTAGAAGCAACTGGAATATTCAGCAATGCCATAAAGTAGTGAAAAAAAATTCAATCTCAATGAAAAAAATACTGAATACCACTGTGTTAAATATCCAAATTTCAAAGCATGTGGAGAACACCGATCACCGAGATCAGGCGGGACCCTCAGACGCACCTGAGCGTGAGGTCAGTGATAACAGGCGTGTAAGTGTGAGGCACCAGTGCTGGTCCTGAAACTCCCGTGTTACTCATGAACATTTAACATGTTCAGGTCAGTGTTAATGGGCATCTGTGACTAAAGTTTGATCAAATACGCTAATGCGAATGCCATGGAAAGTGTTATTTATAAAAGCAGTAGCCTATGTGTGTGTGTGTGTGTGTGTGTGTTGAAGTGGTATTGTTTATTTTAAACTGCTATTATGCAGGTAAACCCTGTATCTCAGCCAGATCAGAAACAGACAACAGGGTTCATATCATATCATGTCATGTTTTATTTAATTATATATATATATATATATATATATATATATATACAGGTGCTTGTCATATAATTAGAATATCATCAAAAAGTTGATTTATTTCAATAATTCCATTCAAAAAGTTAAACTTGTATATTATATTCATCCATTACACACAGACTGATATATTTTAAATGTTTATTTCTTTTAATTTTGATGATTATAACTGACAACTAAGGAAAATCCCAAATTCAATATCTCAGAAAATTTGAATATAACTTAAGACCAATACAAAGACAGGATTTTTAGAAATCTTGGCCAACTGAAAAGTATGAACATGAAAAGTATGAGCATGTACAACACTCAATACTTAGTTGTGGCTCCTTTCCCCTGAATGACTGCAGCAATGCGGCGTGGCATGGAGTCGAATAGTCTGTGGCACTGCTCAGGTGTTATGAGAGCCCAGGTTGCTCTGATAGTTGCCTTCAGCTCTTTTGCATACGTCTGTGTGTAGTGGTTCTTGAAGCACTGACTCCAGCTGCAGTCCACTCTTTGTGAATCTCCCCCACATTTTTGAATGGGTTTTGTTTCACAATCCTCTCCAGGGTGCGGTTATCCCTATTGCTTCTACACTTTTTTCTACCATATTTTTTCCTTCCCTTCGCCTCTCTGTTAATGTGCTTGGACACAGAGCTCTGTGAACAGCCAGCCGCTTTTGCAATCACCTTTTGTGTCTTGCCCTCCTTGTGCAAGGTGTCAATGGTCGTCTTTTGGACAACTGTTAAGTCAGCAGTCTTCCCCATGATTGTGTAGCCTACAGAACTAGACTGAGAGAACATTTAAAGGCCTTTACAGGTGTTTTGAGTTAATTAGCTGATTAGAGCGTGGCACCGGGTGTCTTCAATATTGAACCTTTTCACAATATTCTAATTTTCTGAGATACTGAATTTGGGATTGTCCTTAGTTGTCAGTTATAATCATCAAAATTAAAATAAATAAACATTTGAAATATATCAGTCTGTGTGTAATGAATGAATATAATATACAAGTTTCACTTTTTGAATGGAATTAGTGAAATCAACTTTTTGATGATATTCTAATTATATGACGAGCACATATATATATATATATATATATATATATATATATATATATATATATATACTGTATATATATATACTGTATGTATATATATATATATATATATATATATATATATATATATATATATATATATATATATACTATATATATACACACACGTGTATATATATATATATATATATATATATATATATATATATATATTTAATCTTGTTACTGAACAAATACAAGTTTTTTTTTTTTTTAGTTTTTTTTTTTTAACAATACAGTAACAATAATTTTGACAGGATTGAGCTTGATGAATGAAGTCAGTGTGTGTAAAATGAGTTAAATGTTATGAGATTATTTACTTCTTCCCACAATCAGACATCTGATGTTTAAAACTTCAGCTTCCTGTGATGATAATGTGATGTTAGATATCTAATGATTCTCAGAAGCATAGACAGGAGGTTTTTATTTGGGATTTTTGGAGGTTAACGGCACATTTATGGTGCAGTGTTTTTGAGAGACACTCGTTTGACAGACTCTAATCATGAAAGCTTCTCTGACAGATACCGAATACAAGCCACTCACGCATGAGAAATCGAACGTGTCAGTCACTTCTGAAGAAGAGAAAATAACAAATGTCTTCTGATGGACTGAAAGAATGAAACTGTTTCTGTGCTTGTGAAACTCCCAGATGATCTACTGCATCTTCACAGCATAGCTCACTGCACTACACACACTGTATCCCACAATGCAGTGCACACCGCGTCCATTTCCAGTGTGATGAATGAAGCGGAAGTCATGCAGCATTACAGGAGACTGCAGCACTGGTGTCTGTGAGACTGAATGTATTATGCTTCAGAAACATTTCAAACGGTCATATTCTGATGACCTGATCAAATAATCAGAAGCACAGCTGATATCACTGTCTGTCCGTTTGTCACTGTGTAGTGTTTGCTGCTGTATAGCGCTACAGCTGCACTGTTAATCACAATAAAACTGTGAGATGTGGTTCATGCACTGCTTGTGCAGAGTGAAGCGCAGCACTGTGTTCATTTACACGCCAGCAGTTTGAGTCACATTTGAAAATGTCATGCATCAACCATTTCCCCAAACTTGTAATGAGAAAACAAGCTTCAACATTCCAATTTTGTCCCTTGTTTCTTGGCCACTGTGGGAGGTGTTGATGCAATAATTCAATGCTTGCAAAGCACCATGAATAGATCCAGGAAGGCTTGTCGAAGTTCCAAACAATAACTAAAGTTTATTAAACCAAAATTAATTTGAATTACAACATAAAACAAAGAAACAACTCAAAGGCTAATTGCAGGCTTGTTGCACCATGGCATCTTAGCTCCATGCGCACGGTCGAAAGACTGTATGCTCTTGCACCAGCGCCCCCCTCCTGTCAGGGGTGACATATCCTTTTAAACATTTCTCCCATCACACCTATAGAGGGCACACACTCAGAGAAATAAACAACATTAACAATATAGCAGCAAACTAATATATAAATGAACATATAGAAAAATTTAATAAGAAAGAAAGTATGGCTAAGTGTTAATATTTATTTTAGTTTTATTTTGTAATATAATAAGAATAATAACAAAATAAATATTAGTATTGTAATTTTAAAGTTTTACTGTAAATTAAAATTACCATTTTACGTTTTTTTTTGTGTAAAACATTGCATTATTCAAATCTGTTGGATATTTATAATAATAATAATAGTAATATGATTATTTTACAGTACAACAGTTACAGTTATTTATATTATTATAAATAATAATTTGAACTACAAACAATATATATATATATATTTGTATTATTATTGCAATTTAAATTGCATTCACATGTACATTACCTACAGTACATAGCGGAATACAAAATTACCCATAATCCTGTCTGTCGGGTAGAAGTCGCCTCAGTGTGCATAGAGAATGCATTAGGTGCTGTAAAGCTAAAATGATGAATGTGACACTCTACAGTCTCGTGGACTGTACTGTCTTACTAATATGACTTTTTAGTCTGTGAGTTCATTGCGTTTGCATCATTCGGATCGAACCAAGCCTGAAAACAGCTGTAAAGAGCTTCTGTGTGCTGGTGACTCTCAGTGTTTTCTTGTGTTTGGGTGCTGAAGTGCAGCGTGAGCTCTTTACCATCGACCCCAAACAGCCGCATCTTTGATGTGTTATTCGGCGGCGGGCAGCACTTGTACAGATAACTGTATGACACCCGTCCTGACAGCCCCACCAGATACAGTTTTTATGTTTTTACATGCTGAGAAACTGTGCTTTGAAGTACAGAGAGTGAGCGAGAGAGGCGGTGGGTGTTGGCAGCGACGGCAGATATTTTGGACGGCTCAGTAAAATCCCTCTGGTGGCAGCAGTGACACCCCGCTCACAGATCCAATTATAGACAGGGAACATGGGATACGTATGTCACATTCTGTATTAACCGGCCCACCTTGAGCACGCACAGCTCTCTAACTAGGGAACAAGTGCTCACTGCCATGATCCATCATACCAGGAATCTGACACCCATCTTATTGCTAATTGAAACTATAAAACTATCTTATTGCTAGCTATTAAACTATTAAATTAAATTTTGCTAAATGAAATATAGTATAAATGTTAGTTGAAAAGCTTTATCTAAACAAATATTGGCAACTAACTAACATTACTAAAACAAAAATGAAACCTATATAGAAATATTTTAAAAACAAGACTAATATTGAAATATTATTACATTTTCAAACAGCAGTTCTCTATGTGAATCTGTGTTAAAGTGTAATTTATTTCTGTGATGCTCCGCTGTATTTTCAGCATCATTCCTCCAGTCTTCAGTGTCACATGATCTTCAGAAATCATGAAATATGATGATTTACTGCTCAAGAAACATTTCTGATTATCATCAATGTTGAACACAGTTGTGCTGCACAATATTTCTGTGGAAACTGTGATACATTAAATTTTTTTCAGAATTCACAAAAAAATAAAATTTAATTGAAATATAAATATTTTGTAACATTATAAATGTCTTAACTGTCAATTTTTTATTATTATCATTATTCTTACTGAACAGATAATACTCTAATAATGCTAATAATATTACAGGACAAATATTCATTACGCTGTTTTTACCTCATTTGGATCTTGGAGAGTGATAATTTTGGCCTCTGGGATTCATTACCATCTGCTCTAATGACACCTATAAACTGCCCTCAGATCATGATGTAAAACTCTTAAAATAAATGCTGTTTCTGATCTCATGGCTCTGATGTGATCCTGTCACTGCTCAGCTTCATTTCTAAAGTAACTAACACAAACTTTTGGGGAAAATATAAAAGTTGTGTACAGTGTTTAGTGTGCTGGTAATGACAAAAACAAACAAAGAAACAAATCATTTAATATATAGTATGCATATGAATAAAATATCAAATGGTCTGGAAAAATAAGATAAAATACTTAGGAAAAAGCACAAAGTAAAATTGCCTTTGTCTGTGTTTTTGAGGTCTGTTGTTCTGATAAAAAATGTTGACCAGATTTTTATTTCTCTATATGTTTTTAGGTGCATTTTTCTTGAAAGTTATATTAGTGGCCAGTGTTGGGGGTAACGCATTACAAGTAACACAAGTTACATAATCAGATGATTTTTTTTTTCTAGTACAGTAGTGCATTACATTTAAGTATGCAGCAAAACTATCAATGTTACTTTTTCAAACCAGTAACACACAGGTTACTTTGTTTTTCCATTTATTGACAGAGAGCCCTGTGTTGAGAGAAATCAGTAGTGAGTTCAGAGGAAGATTATTATTATTTTTTTTTCACTTTTGGTGTAAAAAGGGAGTAACACAATATTGTAATGCATCACTTTTAGAAGTAGCTTTTCCCAACACTGTTAGTGGACTCTTAAATTCATGGTATTATCGTTGCATCTCCGCTCTGTTCATGTGATCGCGTTTCTTCTTTCATTGACTGCCGCGTTGTGTAACGTGTCTCCGTTCAGTACTCCATCTAGATCCGTTTGTAACCACATCTCATCTGCTTTCTCTCTTTCAGTGCCACCAAAGTTCTTGCGAACCCCAAACGATCAGACGGGCGTTCAGGGTGGCGTTGCCTCCTTCATCTGCCAGGCTACGGGTGACCCGCAGCCAAAGATTGTGTGGAACAAGAAGGGGAAGAGAGTGAGCAACCAGCGTTTTGAGGTATTAGGTCTATTGTTCTGATGTAAAATGCTCGACAAGTGAATGCTAACAATAGCCATGCCCGATAAACCACACTCACTGCTTCAGCCACACCCATTCATTAGCATATCCTCCCACCTCTAACATGCACGATTACCCATGGCCTGGTGCCGGATTCATGAAAATCTTTAGGAAAAGAAAAGAAAAAGAAAAAGAAAGTTCAGAAAGAATATATATATATATATATAAATTCAAAATCAAAATGGACAATACAAAAATATTAAAATATTCAATAATAATAATAATAATAATAATAATCTTGATGATAATAAATGACATTGCTTTAATAAATAGCAATGCTTTGTGAATCCGGACCCTGATCTGAAATGATGGATCAGATGCTTTCGTCAAACATACGCTTTGCATTTCTGAAATGCACTTGTTTCCCAGAAGTTTTGTTGTTTTTGTTTATTTTTTTTTGTTCTTGTGTTAAGCGTCTCATTTGCTTCACAGTGCATGTTCTGCAGTCTCACGCGGCTCAGTCCTGTTTGTTTATTTATCTGTTTTTGGATCGCCATCTCAGCCAAGCATGATGAATAACTACATCATAGCTGAACACTGATAAGATTTGTATTAATATAAGTGTGATCGTGCCGCACAACCATCTTCATCTTCTGTTCGCTAACTCTTAGCGGCGCTAATCTACGGACACTTATTGCCTGATATGGCACCTTTTCGCCTGCAGAAACAAAATCTTATCAGCGTTCATCACATGCTACACAGCACTAACAGACACTAATATGCTAACATTCGATCCGCCACGCAGCGTCTGCACCTTCACTCATGCAACTCATTACTAATATCATGTTTAAATGTTCGTTTAACGCTCAGTTTCTACTCGGCTTCGTTAGCCAGCTCTTGCACACACAAGCACATGCATGTGAGCACGTGGTCATACTCGCGTTTCTTTGCGTGAGAAGTGACGGTGAAAGAGAAGCCGCAACGTATGACCACTGATGTATTTAAGTCTGTTAAACGGTGAACCTGTCCTGGTTGTTTCTGTCAGAAGTGAGTATACATCTCCCAGTTGCCAGCTACTAAACCTGTCTGTGAGCGTCCTGTGTCCCGTCCGTCTGGCGTCGAGGAACTGTCTGCTGTCGTTCTTTCTAATAGTGTTTGTGCCTGTGACGTCACATCACCATCCTCGTCTCATGTTTCATGTGATCCGCTTTAAGAGTGGGCCAGAACAAGCCATCCCATTCTCAAAGCCTTCAGGTTTATCGTGAAATGTCTGGCTTAATAATTAGCATCGCTTTCAGACATTCACTGAGCATTTTATACCGTTTAATATACAGTTTTTTTATACTGTTTAATTGTTATATACTTAATAGTGCTATTAAACGATTAATTGGAATCAATCGGGTCCAAAATAAAAAATAAATGTTTACATAATAAATATGTGTGTACTCTGTATATTCATACTGTGTATTTTATGTAAACATTTATTTTCTTTGAAATGCAATTTAACATGATTAATCATTTGACAGCACTAATACTTAAGTATACTTAAGTATAATTTAGTAATCTATGTATACTTGGCCTATACTGGTGTATAATTTAGAGATTTTTTTTTTTTTTTACATTTCTTGACGTTTTCTTCAAACACACTGGTTTCTTTCACTCAACTTAAGCATACATTGTACAAGTTTATACTAACGAATCAGCTTTACAGTGGAAAATCTTAATGTGAATAATACATGAGTGGAAACAAACCTGGCAGATGAAAATTTTGCTGGTTTTACTGACATTTCAGTACACTTTTACAAGGTATGAGAGTATTTTATCAGACATGATTTGCATTGGCTTCTATTATAAGCCATTACCAGAATAAACAGTTTCTAAACTTAAACATAATTTTATTTCAAGTATACAAATCAACTTAATAGGAACCTGTTGGTGTGCTTGGTGAAGGAAAAACTATATTGTGGTATAGTTTAGCATAGTTCACAGTATACTTCTAATACAAACGAAAAGTAGTAGTTACATGCAAGGTACACTTAAAAGTATGCTTTCATAAAATAAAAAGCGGGCCAGATTAGTCTTGACTTGTAGAAATACATATAAGTATACTACTAGTGACTTCATACTATTATATTAATTACATGAAGTATACTTGGAAAATTAATTTGAAGTAATCTTGATAATAATAATAAAAAAAATAACTTGAAGTAAACTTCTTTTTGTAAGGTCTGTTGTATGCGTTTTCAGTACTACTTAGGACTAAATTGGCCAGCCTTTTAGTAAAAGTATACTTTTATGCATAATTTAAAAGTAACACAAAGTACACAACTAGTTTACAATGTGTTGTTTTCTGTTATTTTATCTATTTATTTGAACTATACTACAAGAGAACCTATAAGTATACTTTTTAGTTTACTAAATTACACTTTTAGGTAGCTTAGTTTTCACAACTATATGTATGCAGACATGACATAATACTTCTAGTATATTTTGAGTATACTACTTGGTCCCTAAATATACTTTTAGAACTTTAAGTCTATCATAACTGTACTTAAGCTAGAACCAGAGGATTTATGCCAGTGGTTTATGATGATTTACAAATAGTTATTATATAACTATAATATTAAATAATATTCATATTATGTGTTTGTAGGTTAAAATAAGTATGCTAATAACACACTTCAGTCAGTCGTGACCATCAGCCAATATGTAAAACAACAGTCGTTAAGGACAGGAAATAAGAACAAATCTCTGAGTTTTCACTGGGCTTCAGTATGAGAACTCCAAAATTATCAGCAATTACAGATATTTTCTAAATCGCAGCCCAGACGAAGATCTTAACCAGACTGTTTCTGTGTCCTGTGTTCATACTGTTGCGTCAGTGTGCGTAAATGAACGTCATGTCACGGTGTCCGTTGTATGTCCAGAGCTCTGTGTCAGGATGAAGTGTGTGTGAGAGCATGATTATCCGTCGACTGTGGGCAAAAAAAACTCTCGTAACATATCTTGTCTCTCGCACCTGTAGGTCATAGAGTTCGATGACGGATCAGGCTCCGTTCTGAGGATCCAGCCGCTGCGGACGCCGCGCGATGAAGCCATTTACGAATGCGTGGCCTCCAACAGTGTTGGGGAGACGAGTGCCACGACACGACTCACTGTTTTACGTGGTAGGTTTACGACCAGTATCACGCGCTATCCTTTGCTCTCTCATTGCCTTCCAGCCTTCACAGGTATGTTGGCTGTGACTGTATCTTTCTTCTGTGTGTGTGCTTTTGTTTTGTTCACATGTTTAAGCTGGAGTAGTTGGCAATTCAGCAAATTACATTTTATTAGTAGAAAAGTGTCCCGCGGATGGAGCCTGAAAAATGGAAAAGCTCCTTTAGCTCTCACTGACCTTGGAGCTTTTTAATGGGGGTGATTAATATTCTAATTAGCAGACGGGCTTTCCCGCTCAATAGCTTATGCATCATCAATATAACTCTAATTTTATGCTACATTTACAACATTTCTTAAAAAGTGGCCTTGTTGGATGAGCCAGCGTCTGTGAGGAGAAACCGGAGTGAAAATGCTCTCTTTTTCACAGTTTTTACAATTTGAACCCATTGGAAGGCTTTTAACTGACTTATCTTTTAATGAAATTATGAAACGCAGTTACTAAACAAAGCAGTACTTTGCCAGTTTCTATCTGGTTGGTGTGAGAAAGAATCTGCCAGACCTAAAATGGAAGAAATGTGAAAAAGAATGTGCTTTCCACCTCCAAACATTAGCATGGTTATTGGCAAAAACATTTTCACTTTGTTAACTCTTATTTTCACCCTTCTTCTCACACCTTTGTGGCCACATCTGTTGTTGGAGAGTATTGCTGTGTGCAGCTCAGGCCTGATAAAACATGCAACACAATAGCAGCGCTTAGAAAACAAACACATCGCAGCACTGCAGAACTCAATCAGTGGATAAGTTCAGAATACAGGTCCAGCACTCAGTGCACACTGCAGTATATACTTTTGTCTGTACAGATATGATGTGAACAGCAGGGGAGATTAAAACAAATGCAAATGTAAGACCTACTTAATATTTAAATAATTTTACCAAATATATATATTGATTAGCTCAAGAACAGTCTTAAACTAAATACTTTGATGAAATAATGTCTGTTGTATATTTCAAAGAATCATTTATCTGAACTTTTACCAAACAACCTGGATATTAATTGCAATTCAAGCCATTAAAATCATATTTGCATATATATATATATATATATATATATATATATATATATCGTCGCTGTCGGGCGGTTCAGTCCCCATGTGGGTATGTAAATTTTACAAATTATTAACCAATCTAAAGTCTTAAAAATAGCTTGAGAGCAAATCTCATAACTCCATTGGACATTGCAGCTGTCTGAGAAGTCTCGTAACTCCGCCTCTTCTTCACACTGCTGGAGCTTCGCAGCATTATCAAGACTGAGAGTTGCAACGAATCCTCGTCGAGAAGCACGTCCTCTGAGGTAAATATGCTCAAAACAATGGTTATTTATGATCCAGTTATATGAATTATATAATAAGCGTTTATATATATTATGTATAATAGTTTTATCTCGAAGTAATAGTAGTGCTGAGGTGTCATGTATCGTTTCTGAGGATGCTAGATTTTTCTTTCTGCTAGGTTTAGCATTGGACGCTATCTTATTGACTGAAATCTTCCATGGTTTTGTTTCTGACGAGGATAACGAATTTAATGCACAAAAATAGCGTGCCGTTGACTTAGTTGGCCACTATGCATTGGTTGTGTCATCATGTTTGGTGTGATAGCTAACATGATTTTCATAGGGCTTAAAAAAAAATCTTGACCACCGCTATTTCTGGCACTCGTCTGAGGATCTGAATTTGGCGCAAGACAATCCACTGCAATGCAGAGTAAACCCTGTACATTGCAGATAAAACAGGATTGTATCTTACAATGTCAAGGCATGACGTCATGTTCAACAAGTAGCTGCCTTTGCTATGTTCATCACTTTAAGCAAGCTAGCTGGCTTCTTGCCTCGTTATCATACGTAAACATGCCGTATAATTTAGGGAAACGATAATTTGACTTTTATTCTTTTTTTTTTTTTTGCAGCAACCTTGTCTGTGTCCTTAGAGGAACTCTGTCAGATGCGGCCTTTATTCAGACCACCTGAAGATCAAAGAGCTGAAATTCAAACACCTCCAAGACCTGAAGGAAATCATCCTAAAAGACTTAAACAAATTTTACGAAAATTTGCTTCACTTGGTTTATTTCAAATATCTACTTATTAATAGGCTTATTATGCATGTGCATTGAAGTTTTAAAATGTATCTAATATAATACTTTAATTAAATTGGTTGATTTGGATACCACCACTAAATTGTTTTTATTATTATTTTACTGACTTTAAGTTAAACTGTTAGGCCTACTTATAGACTATGCCTCTCTTGGCACTGTGCATGTAAAACACCCCAAGTAGCAAGGTTTTTATTTATGGGAGAAAAAAGGCTGTCTACTGGCGCCAAGTAAGCCTCTTTGGATACAATAACGAGGGAAAATAGTTACATACATGCTTCGGTGCAGAAGGAAGCTTAGAGCAGTTACCTGCTCGAAGGTAAATTGGTGAGCAGATTAGCCAAATTACCGCCTATTAGACATCTTAATCAGCTCATCGTTTTTTGTATTGCATCACTTATAGCTCTCAAACCTTTAAAATAGAGTTTAGGAAGATGTATGTTACCACAGTCATTAGCTTTAGTTAACTATTGAAGCCTTTTCTCTTGTCGGAAGGTTCAACGCGATCTGCAATTTAGCGTGCAGATTTATTTTGGTATTGCATAACTCATAGCTCTAAAGTTTAAAATAGAGATTGAGAAGATGTATGTAACCACAATGATTTGCTTTGATTTGCTGGTAAAGCCTTGTCTCTTGTTAAAAGGCTCAACGTGCCCGCAGACTTTGATGAACACTGCTGGCAGCAGCGATGTCTGTGCCCGTACCGTTCTTATCAATGAGAGCGTAAACTCGTATCTCCAATAAAACATGATTTTGGGGAAATGTTGTGTTAATGCTGGTACAAAACAGTATATAGCAATATAAGGTATAATACCAACTTTAACAATACAATGTTGAATAACTCAATAAATATGCTGTTTTTTTAATTTCCTGAAAAATAATGATTTTGGAGATACGAGGATCCCGCCCGACAGCGATATATATATATATGCATATTTTTGTTCAAATAAATGCAGGCTTGATGAGCAGAAGAAACTTCCAAACTTTTGGTCTGTACTGTGTATATATATATATATATATATATATATATATATATATATATATATATATATATATATATATATATACACACACACAGGTTTGACCACAAGTTTGGAAGTTTCTTCTGCTCATCAAGCCTGCATTTATTTGATCAAAAATACAGAAAAAAATAATATTGTGATTATATTATTACAATTTAAAATAATTGTTTTTAAATTTATTACACTTTAAATTATCATTTATTTCTGTGATGCAAAGCTGAATTTTTAGGATCATTATCACATGATCCTTTAGAAATCAATCTAATATGATGATTCATTATCAAAGTTGGAAACAGTTCTGCTGCTTACTATGTTTTCAGAACATGTGATACTTTTTTAGGATACTTTGATGAATTAAAAAAAAATTAAAAAAAAAGCTATGTTTTTAGAATATAAATATTTTTTTATAACAATATACACTACTGGTCAGTAATTTTTTTTCTTTTTTTTTATAAAATCAATACTTTTATTCAGCAAGGATGTGTTAAATTGATAAAAAGTGATAGCAAAGAAAATATATTATTAGAATATATATTATTAGAATTTTTTTTTTTAATAAATGCAGTTCTTTTTAACCTTTTATTCATCAAATATATTAGACAGCAGAACTGTTTCCAACACTCATAATAAATCAGAATATTAGAATGATTTTTTAAATGTATATAGATAGATAGATAGATAGATAGATAGATAGATAGATAGATAGATAGATAGATAGATAGATAGATAGATATAAATAGATTCCATTTGAAGTCATCATCTTGGTAATAAATGTGATTATTTTACCGTTATCAATTTTTATGTAAAATGTCTTAACTCAGGCTCTCCAATCCAATAATTAGTCAAGGAAGATTGAAAACGACTGCCGGCTCGTTCGTCACACTGGAGTGGAAGGTCAAGTCGAGCACAAAGCGTTGTGTGATTGAGTATTGCACACGGAGAGTATGCAGTGTCTCACACACTGGACCAGGACACGCACTACAGATGTAGTATGAGTATGAGTACTGTGTTATTCTCTCTCCGAGCCTCACCTGAAATGATGGTCTGGTTGGAATTGTTATAATTATGAACATAAATCCCTGAACAAATATTTATCCATTAATATAAATGAAGGAAGCCAAGTTGTAGTAATTACTGCAGATTCAGCCAGTGGGCAAGCAGCTTCGTTTGAGCATGAATAATGACACAAAACGAATACATATTCCGCCGTAAGATTTCAGGCTGTGGCAGACAGCGCGAGCATCAGAAACAAGCTTTGCATTAAAGGGTCTTTGACTTAGTTAAGCCCCGACATACTTTTCTTTCCCTAAAAACATGCCGTTCAATCAGGCGTGCTTGTGCTGTGTGGAAATATGGGTCATGTCTTATTCATGAATGCACCCACTGAACCGGGACCAATGTAGTCGGTCCTTTCGCAGACTAGGGACTTAGGGCCAGTATTTGCCAAACAAGGTCAAAGGCACAATGCATTATACATCAAAGAAAACAAAAAAATCTCCAAGCTGGAGAAGCGAAAACATTTCTGATGGCCGAGAACTGTTCCAGAGAAATGCCTTTCACAATATAATTCACCTCTTACAGTAGTTTTACCATTTACTCACCATCATGCCATTTCAAACACGTGTGAGATGTTCAGCAGAATGTTAGAACAAAACAACAACAATGTTACATTAGTTTGCATTAATAATGACAATATTCTTTTCAACACTATATGATGCTGGTAAATTCGTGCACGACTTTGGTAAAGACAGAGGAAATCCTGAGGAAATCGATGCCTAAGACCAGACTGATGCGAACATGGCCTTTGTTTGCAGGATTCTGTTTGTTGGTTAAATAAAGCAGAGGGTTCTGGAGAAGTAAAGTGCCAATAGACATGCTGGAACTGAAAGGGCTTTAAATGACCCTGAGGGGGAACATTAGCGTCAGAATTTGGCTCCAGGGATGGAGAAACATCAGAGAGATTAACTGAATTCATTTAGTTCAATGTGCTGTGACCTGATGTCCATTTGACATCCACTCTCACAGTCAGCCGGAGAATTTCATCAGCGCTGACGTTACAGCGCCGCGGGCACCGACTTCATGATCCTGTCCTGAGAACTAGCTTATATATTTCATAAGCCATTAGCATGAAGAGTAAGTCATTTTAAAAACATCAAATGTCTGTTTTACCCTAAAAACTGTGATTTTGGCCAGTCTCCACTTTCTCAATTGTATCCAGCAATGATCCTGAAGCATGCAACAATTTCAGTTCTGATATAGTCAGTTGCATTTTATTTTTATTTGTATTGCTTGTATTAAGAACTTCATTAGATATTAATTCATTTGAATTTGCCAAAAATTAACATTTAGCAGTGCTCAGTGTTTTGCACTCAATCTGTTATTGCATACAAATGTAACACCCAGCAAATTACATATTTGTATTATAAGTATATTTATTTAGATTTTTTTTCTTTTTCTTTTACAATTTGTAGTGCTGACTGCGTTCATCAAATTCAACGATCATTATTGAAAGAAAACAAGATTTTGATGTACATTGAGATATACATTTATTACAGTATTTTGAAATATTTGCTAACATTATTCAATTAAAAAGTAGTTCATATTATTTCAGGTCTAGTAAATAATATGAATAGGGTTAGGGTTAGGGTTAAGTAATATTAACAGGTTAACAACAGGTAACACAATTTGGTTATAGGCTAAATCTGCAAACCTCTTACTACTCATTCTAGTGCCTACAAATCACACAAATCAGATCTTAAAACATTATGTTGCAGAAAATGAAAATGAATAAAACCATCTGTTCATGAATCATACATTGGATTCATCGAGTTTTGAGTTAAAGTTATGGTGCTCCAATGTTTAAAACAATTCCTGTCTCTTCGTTTAGTTGATAAGAGCTTTCACAGACTCGTCTTTTGCAGTAAAGTAGGATGAATATTGTTGTGCTCTGAAGGGAACTCCAACAGCTGCTCTTCCATTTGGATCTCTGTTTCTGTGCTGATCCAAAGTGGAGTGATTCCCACAGTGGAGCTCGAGGATCTCTGGCAAATCCAGTTAAAAAGCCTCTGCGATCATGACGGATGATACCGACGGGAAATGCTGCACTCTCTGCCTACAGTTGAGGCGTCTAGACAAAGCCTATTTTATGGTAATCCAGAAATATCCGTGGCAGAGCCAGAACACTGGCACCTTTCTTCTGAACGTACTCAAAAGTGCATCAGTTTACTCAAATCTGACCATCCCTCAACTCTTGCTTTGAACGAAGACATAATCTTCAGCACACAGTTGCACAGAAAGTCCACCGTGGCATAATTTAAAATCCTGACAGAAAAAACAAAGGCATTGATGACCGTCCTCAGCGCCCGCGGCGGCTTTGAGTGAGGTGTGTTCGTGGCCGCATGGAGGAAAATCGCTGCGCCTGTTGTTTGGTGTTCTGACAGCTGCGTCGAGGGTAAAAGAGCCAGAATAAAGCTAGCGGAGCACAATGTGCTTTCCTTTACCCCTCTGCCTTGCAATTGCCGAGACCCAAGCAGCCCGCCGCACTTTCAGACGTTTCCGAAGGGCCTTTCACCGCTGGAAACATGCTGACTTATCTCGCAACCCAGGTGAACCTTTCTTTGAGCTGGAAAATGGAAATGTAGAAAATACCTGAGACAGCATATAAAGTCGGCGTACCTTTGTTCGAGCAAAGTTTCTCTGCACGTCCCCCTCCATCCACTTTATTCTATTCATCAGAGAAATGGAACAACAGATAATGATGAGTTATTTATTCTCATAATTAAAGACAGAGCCGTTAGACGTTATTGATCTTTTCTCTTGTCTAATTAATGTATGGGTAATCATACAGAATGTGTTTGGACTCCAAGATACAGTATATGCTATTTTCACTATTTTCAGTGAAAATACCCTCTGCATTAATTAAATCACATTTTTGAGTTACCATACTTTGCCATATCTGGTTTTGTTTCAGTCAATTGTGCAGCAGGAGCAGGGTTAGGAATCACTGCCGTAGGGGGCTTTATAATTAAGAAAGACTAATAGTACTGATTGTGGACTAAATTATTCTTTAAAAATAAGTTGAACAGATTTTTGTGTAAGCTATAATATATATATATATATATATATATATCTCCATGTGTTTGTGTTTCCTCAAGGACATGCATTGGCTCTGTCCAGGCGGTTTGTGTTTGTGTTGAGCGCTGGCTGGGGTGTGAGGAGGTGCTAATGGTTTCGCGGGAGTGAAGGGCTCTTATCTGATGGCTTTGATGCTCTGCATATTGGAGTCATTTTCTGCTAGATGAATTGGCCTCCTCCGGGTCGCCCTTAATTCAACTAATGACCCTCTTGAGAGGAGAGGCTCCACACATCACTCTGTAATTATGGCTGAACACAGCATCGATGCAGAAATGTGAAAGACATACAAATGCAAATTACCCATAATGCATGGCATCAGTGGAGAAAAGAAAACACAAATTTATAGTTTATAAATTCTATTTTTTTTTTAAATCCAGGAATCACAGTTTTCATTCAATATTTTTGCAAAAGTTACGTTTAGAAACATTGCTAATGCTAAGAGTTGGTGACGGCTCTATGAATGAGTGTAATCTAAAACATATCGCTAGTGCTAATATTTACACCAAATACATTTGTGCTGAAAAATGCAAGGGTACAAGATGCCAGCTGAAGTACTTTGATTTCAGTGCAGTGTTTATAGAACAACGTTTCATGTGCAAAAGACGCAAGCGCAGCAGTCCAATAAACACGTCCTTCAAACGTATGTTACACAGAAAAACAGTGCAGAAGAAAGCTTTGCAGAACTACTAGTGTATGTCTGATATTTGATGTTTGCATGATTGTTATTACACTGCTCAGTGGAATACTTGATTCTGATTGGTCAGTCGCGACATTCTTTGATAACAATCGGTAAAAGCTGATAACACATTCTCATGCGGGTAACTGAACTCAAGCGCTATGCGCTTGCTATGAACCATTTCTCTTTGTGGAAGCTTTGCATTCATTTAGCTAATGAAATATTACATTTCAAATCAGTGTTATGTGTACAATTGTTTATTTATGTCATCCTGGTATCACAGGCTTGCTATCTCATTTCATACAAACGCAGCTGCTGCCACTTTGCCACGGTTGTTTTGCACTGTAAAAAATAAATAGTTGAGAAAATGTAAAAAAAATAATAATAATAATAATAAATAAAAATAAGACACCTTGATCCATTAAGACAGCATGCATTTTTTTTCAGTTTTTTTTTTCAGTGCTAAAAGTTTCCTGGATGAAAAAAAAGACAAAGAATGTGTAAAAAGTTATAAACTTATATACAATTTTAATGGTGATTTACGAATGACAAACTGGGAAATGTTATAGAAACTTTAATGGATAACTTAGTCTAATATGTAGACAATATTTTATTTGTTTTTACAACATCTTAAAAACACCAAGATATCCAAAAACTGGATTCAAATGGTTGATCAAGGACAGTGGCAATCAACTAATGTTAAAAATGTGACTTCTTTACATCACAGCACAACAAATAGCTAACAATAATGACAAAACAACAACAATAAAAGTTTAAATGAAGTCAGAAAACAGTAAAACAATAATCCTATAACAGTGACTGCATAATTTATTCATGATGCAATGCATGGTGGGGACTCATAAAGCCATATTCAATTCTTTGTTCCGACAACTATGTCTGACTCGCTGGGACAACTTTTGGGGTAATTTTGTTGGGGTTTATAGAAAATATAATTTTATAAGATGGTGGTTATCCTCTGTTTGATGTCGGGGTTAATTGTTAAGTTAACCTCAAAAACGAAATGTTTTGGCTAAGAAATATTTAGCATGTTTCTTATTTTATATCATTTATGCACATATAGGGTATTTTTAAGACAGTATTTGTCATCTCCTGGGGACCGTAGTTTATTAGGACTGGAGCTGAACTCTGCAGGACAGTGGACTTCGAGGGTCAGAGTTAAGAACCCTTTGACTACAGATTTATTTGGTTTTATTTGCAGTAAAAACATGGTTAATTTTCGTAAGGGACTCATATTTTTAGTTAAATGTAAAAAAATGAAAATAAAAATTACAAATAATCAACATCTTGGATTGGTGAAACCTTCTGGAAAAATAAAAAAATATTTTTTTTTTGCTGTAGTTGTAATCAGAGCATCTTTCTGCCGAGGCTAATGGGATCAGGCTAACCAGACAAACCCGAGCCCATGGGGTGAGTTAGACAGATAACCGTGACACCAAGCTCATTTAATCTGAAACACATCACCTGTTACCTGTGCTTAACAATGAGTTGCATAAGTGCAGCCACACACACACACACACACACTGAGCGTGATTTAATGATCAATGGGGAGCCGCTGGGGTGTGAAGGAGGTTTCGCAAAATAAACCCACAAATGACAAACGGGTTTAGTCAGCAGAACATCCAACGATCTGCAGCCCTTAAACTGAATTAATTATAAAAGCTCAGAGGAAATGAAAGCTGGAGCGACGTCTGTCTGCAGCCAGAGGACGCAGAGAAAGACGCACTTTTGTTGTCTTTTGTTTCGCGTTGACTCGGGGAATCTCCCGCACCGTCAGCCGTAATGAGCAGCTGGATGTGACCTCGACACGTCCGCGCTCAAAACCTGCTTCAATCCTCAGCCGTTCCCACAAATCAACTGTGTTCATGGAGAATTACTGGAAATCCTCTTTTGGAGAAAGAAAGGAATTGTGTGAAACAGAGCAGATTACGCTGGACTGATCTCCTGCTGCTGGCTGGCACATGGTTTCCTCTGCGTTTGACGTGTGTCTGATCTCTGAAATACTGACATATATTCATAAGATAACAACAACAACAGAATAATAATAATATATACAGTCCCCTCAATAAGTATTGGAACAGTAAGCACAAAATAGCTTTCTCTGCTGTGGAGTCAAGACATTTGCCAATATGATTAAAAGATGAATATGCAACAAAACTACAGAATGTCACGTTTTATTATTAGGTCTTTCAACACATACATGTTTTACCAAATAAAAAGGACAGCACGTTTAGAGTTCATCCGATTATTTGATGTGAGCATAAGTATTGGAACAGCTGAATTCAAGGCAGATGTAAAAGATTAAAAGCTAATATTTAGTAACAGATCCCTTGCATGCAATCAGAGCAGTGAGTCTGTAACACATAGACATCACCAGACTCTTGGTCTTCTGCTTTACTCCAGCATTTAATGCAGCCAATTCCAGCTTTTCCTTGTTTTGGGCAGTTTCTGTCTTTAGTCTCCTCTTCAGCTGGTGAAATTAATATTCAATCAGATTTAAATCTGGAGATTGATTTGGGCAATCTAAGACTTTACATTTCTGTGCCCTGGTAAAGTCCTTGACTGAACTTGCAGGGTGTTTTGGGTCGTTGTCCTGATCCAATATAAAATGCTTTGAGTTTGGTAGCATTTTCTTGAATATTGGTAGCCAAGATGATGTTGTACCTTTCCAAATTCATTGTGCTACTGCCATCATACATTAAGTGATCATTGAAATGAAGAGGGCCTGTTCTAGACACAGCCATGCATGCCTAGAATGCGGTTAAGTTGTATATAGATCAGTGAGTGTGAGCAGAACTTCTGATACGTGCTGCATGATTGCGTGAATATTTATAAGCGGCAAAAGCAATAGATGTGTACAGCAGTATATTGTGAGAGGGACATGTGTTTGATAAAATAATTGTCGGCATTAATCAGTTAATGCGTTAACGTGATAATGCATTAACTTGCCCAGCCCTTAAATTTACAATAGTATAATATTATATTCAACAACAACAACAAAGGAAACTATAAAAGCTAAATAAATATGTAAACATTCACTTTAAAGGGACTGTAAGTAGGAATTACTCCCATCTAGTGGTGAAATTGTATTTTGCATTCAAACTAATTTTGCTCTCCAGCGCCTCGCTTTTTCAAATGCGCGTTGCATCTACGGTAGGCGATATGTACCAAACAGCTTTGACAGGATGTCTTCTAATAGCACTTCGTTTTGGCGACGATGTTTTCTTCTCCTGTGGCGCGGCATATGTATGGTCCATAATAAGAATGCTATCCAGACTCTTAAACTTGCCGGTGCAGTTTCAAGCGCCTCTCACTGCTCTGCACCTGCGTTTCTGGCTCTGACCGAAAACGCGTTGGCTTAGTACTTTTTGTCCCTCTCTGCTATTATAGTTTTGCAAGATGGCGGAACTACATGGAAGCCTCCGTCGACCTACCCGTCCCATGTATATAAAGATAATAAATTCATCATTTACGAGGATTAGTTTAAACATTGGCATAGGTATTTGTACGCCATTGAGGGCATATTTATGAATAAAAATATTGATTTTGGATAATAAAATACCTAAAAAGTTACTTATTGTCCCTTTAAAAAAAAAGCATATTTAAAATATGGAAATTCCATAATTTCCATGCCTTGTAAATGTTGAAATGACCAGATATTCACATTTTTGTAAATGTCACATACACACACTTGGCTCAGGATGAAAGTGCTCCTCGTCCTCCTCCACACACACACCCACACACACTTACAGACATGTGTCACGCTCCCGACACACACATCAACCTCTCGGCCAGCGCGAGTGGGCAGAGTCATGCTGCCAACCTTCTTACTGATATTACCCACAATTCTCCTGGATGTGACGCCACAGGGCACGCGTGCAGAAAATGCAATGATTTTCTGTCTTTTAAGCTGAAGCGTGACATTTCTGGGATATTAAAATCCTTCCTTATCTCTCAGTATAATGTAAGCCGTGTATCTAGTGAGGGACATTGATTTCCATGTTTCATCAGACGGGAAGCACATGTGTGGTATTTCAGGAGCAGATCAGCTACAGCTGCTGCAGCAAGTGTGCATTCTGATCCCGCTGCAGGTCAAAGGTCATCTCATTCATCTCAGGAATGCAGCAAGCCAGAGATCTGAAACACAGTCTGAGATTCAAAGACAGAGACGTCAGGAATCCACTCTCTCACGGGAATCAGCGCTGAAAGCTAATGTTAACCCTCTACAGCCTGACGCTTAAGGGAAAATATAACGTTTTGAACAGTTTATTGACCCTTAAGAGAAAATATCTGATCCAAACATATAATGCAAGGCTGATTGAGAGCTGAAGAAATAAATGCTCCTCAGAAGATGTGAGATGTTCTGGAGGCTTGTGAAGATCATTCCTCCGCTGAGGAACAGTGAAAGTAAAGCTTCTGGAAACAAACGCTCCTCAAAAGATCCTGAGGATCAGATTTGAGACTCTAAAACATGATTGATGGAGAATCAAGTAAAGCTGAGCTGCTTCAGTCCAGGAAGAGTTCATCTGGAGATATTACTGACGTTACTCTGACCTTTACTTGATCACAATCAGACGATCAATAAGCGTTTACACTCAAGGGCTTCCACACAATCAGAGAGTCCATGCGGAGCACATCCGCAGACACATCTACTGTATTAACAGCCAAGAGCATCTGTGGAGGACTAATGCTGTAGGAACAAGATTGATGATAAAAAAAAAAATGTGGACATTCATGTTTCATATCATAACTACAGTAGAGAGAACTGAGTGGATAAATGGATTACCACAGTGTTTCGTGACTGCTGTCAGGTCTGTTCTGGAGAAACAGTATAATGCAACTGACCACATCATCCAGTTAAGATAACAAAACAAGTATTTTATTTATTTATTTAAATATGTGGATATTTTTCCCATATCTTTTGCTGCTGGTGTATGTCCTAACTTTAAAGAATAAATGAAAATACCCAGACAACATTACATACTATGTTGTATCAGCACTTATATTATTTTCTAACCAGTTTATTAGAATGAGAAGCCAGTTTATATTTAAAATTTGGTAAAACTTTCTATACATAAATAGAGTACACTTTAGGATGCTTAAAAATAAATAGAAAAGTAAATAAATAAAACTTGTGTGAATAATATACTATAAAATAATATACTTAAGTTGTTCTATCTATTGAGAAGAGGAGAGGAACAAGCACCGAACCCTGAGGAACCTCATTGTTTACAAACCCATAAGACTTTCATTCATTCTTCAATATTTTTTTCAATATATATATATATTTTATTTTTATTTTTTTATTTTTATTTTTTTAATAAAAAAAACATGTCTTTTCAGAAGACTTTCATATTTTGCTATAAATATATAAGACATTTGGAGCGACATGAAGGAGAGTAAATGATGGCAATTTTCATTTCTGAGAGAAGTACCCTCTTAATATGACCTTGCTGTTTGAATGTCAGATTTGAATTGAAAGCTTTCTGCATGAATCTGACATCTTTGTTTTTCACATTGAGATCCTGTAACATACAGGCAAACGTGCAGAAATGTTCTCCATGTCAAGAAAAAGATGCTGGTGAACATCTGCGCTGGTTTTCTGCGAGAGGTGCTCTCATTGCTGGAGGTTGGCATTCCTGAACAGGTCACATTTCTGACTTATGAGAGACATGATTGATGGAAACACTGCAGCTTTTTGCCTCCATTACGGCAAAAGCACTCGCAAGATTATACAGCAGCTGGAATACACTGATAAACGCGTCAGTGGCTGGATTAGCCACCTGTCAGTTACCAAGCGGCCAAATGTAAAAGATAACCTTTATTATCATAGAACAAGTGTCACATGAAGAAGAGGAAAATAACAGCAAACGGAGAGGAGACGAATGCGGTGGCTGTGTCAGAGGAAGTGTTAATGGAGAGCTCTTACATTCGCTGGTGTGATTCTGTTTGAGACGGAACAAAAGCGTAATTAAGAGGCCACGCTGAACCGTGCCAAAGAAAACAAGCAAATACATCAGGGGGTGTAAAAGAGACCGGAGAGCTGAGAGGGGGTGGAAGAGCAAACGCACACGTAGTCCACTGACTTGAGTTTTAAGAGCTTCAGTTCTGACAGCTATCAGACGTCGCTGTGCTGAATACTTGATCAATATATATATATATATATATATATATATATATATATATATATATATATATATATATATATATAATATTGTGCAAGTGTATTTAGTGGTAAATGATGATACAATAATAGTTATATGTTATGTGTACTGAGGGTGAATTGTGTTTTGCACTTAAATAGCACTAAAAAGAGACTACATAGAGACTTCCTAAAAAAGTATACTTAGGATATTATTGCCTTTTCTTTTAAGAATGTTGTTGCCCAATTTACTGTCTAATTCAAATAAACATAATATTGTCAAACAAATATTGTTCCTCTATTCCTGAATATGAAGTGGTTTCTGATTCTGCGCTCTGTGTTCAATTTGACCCTTTTATTATGGCTGACTCACTGTTCCAGAGCATAAAACGCTCACTGAATTAATTAACACGGGGGCTAATTACACACACACACACACACATCAGAAACAGAAGAACGGTGGAGTTTCCTCATGTTCTGTCTCTCAAATCCTGGATCAATACAGCACGTCTCTGGGGTTCAGCCAGAGCGCCGCAATCCAAGACGAATCCAGCAACATTGACTGCCGTCACAGTCCAGCAGAGAAAACGCTCCTCTGCCCTTTTGTGGCTGAAAACACCAGCACAAACTTATCTTGAGCGAAGCGACACAAACACAAGCCCACCCTAACCTGCTTTGGCCAGGCGCTCAGCACAAAAGAACCAAAGGAAGCGGAAAATACGGCTGGGATGGCAGTCATACTTGAAGGGTTTGCTGCTATTTGTCTCTGTTGGTAATCTGTGCTTGGCGGCGGGAGGGATGACCGCAGAACAATGCATCTTTACACCAGCTGACCTGTGACAGCGGCTCTAAGGAGATTGTACTCACTCAAAACATCCAACAAATATATCTTATTATGGCCTGCAGGGATTTTCCACAGTGAATAACCTCATCCAGGCAAAAACATCTGCCGACGTCACTAAAGGAATGAGAGCGAGGCAAAGCTGCATCTAATACTTGCATCAGTCGCTCTGTGACGCTGATCGATTCCCAACCCGAAGCTATTAACTGGCCCCAGCACTGTGTGTTTTTGAGCTCCATGAAGAACGCCACAGCCGGCAGAAAGAACACCAGTATCTCGCCCAGTGTTTCTCACAGATAAGCGAAATAATCAATTATGCCGCGCTTCCTTTTAATTTCCAGCTGCAGTGAATCGTCCTCCTCTGGCTTCGCTCAGTGTCACTTAAACAAACCCTGCTAGCTTCAGCGGGTAAACAGTAACTAATCACGCTGGAGTGTTAGCCTGTCCGCAGAGACTCAATTAGCTGTATTTAATTAGTGCGCCCTCTGCGATTAGACGGGCGCGTTAGGAAGCGTTTGCGGCTAACGAGAGAGAAGCGCTGCCATTTTAGGAAGGAGGGCTACAGTAATGTGATGGAAACCTATTTAAATGTAAAAACAAATTTAAAAAAATGAAATAAAACAGATTTATGTTGACGTACTACAGTTATTAAAACAGAAAGAAACTGTAAAGAAAAGTAGTAGAAGTACTAAAATGAATAAAATTCAAAAAGAAATAAAATACATTAAAGCTATATAATAATACCCCCCCCTCAAAAAAAAAAAAAACGAATCATAATTAAAATGACAAAAAAAAATCTTAAGATTACTGAAACATCAGTTAAACTAAAACTAAAGATGAAAACTGAAAATATAAAAATAAAACCCAAACGAATGTAAAAATATGAATAAAATATAAAAAGGCTGCACAGAACAAATGCACAGAATATCAAAAACATAAAATGGGATTGAACTCACCAAATTAATTCTAATAAATACTTTACAACACACTTAAGACAATTACACATTTTTGCATTTTTATTTTAAAGAGTTAAATATGTATGAATGCGTGGAAAGAAGTGCAGTCTAACACTTTCTGAAGTCACATGACACTGTTCCCTGTCAGCAGCGCATGAGGCAGCACATCCATCGGTCGCTCGAAGACCTGAGCGTCATTAATGTGTGTAAATGGCCACCGGGGGGTTCTTTTGGCTGGCGACTCTCTTCACTGGACACCTGTGCCATTATTCTGCATCAGGTGACGTGAGGAAGGGAGATATACTGTACTCTAGTGTATAATGAGTTCAGGTGAGAGCTTGGGATCCTTTTTGCCCTTGATGTTAAAGATGGTAAATTTGATTGTGGGAAAAAGGATCTCACATGCTTCTGACTTTTAATTTAATGTTTTAAATTCCCTCTCTTGTATCATTGCTTTTTGCCTTCGAAACCCCCAGATTCCTCTTGCCTTCACCTTCCGGATCGACCAACGCTGCAGTTTTCCCCTTTGTATCTTAGCTGTCATTTAATCAAGCTGCAGCAGAAAAAAAAGGCAAACACTGCTCAATTAATTTATGGTTAAAAATGTTTTCGTCAATAACCTTTCTCCTCGAAAAGCTTACAATGATGTGGAGAGCACAAATTAAATAACAATTAACACGGTTATTTGCTTGCCATTAGCTTGAGGACGCATCTCTGCATCTGCTGTGGCATTTTTCAGCAGTTAATCAGAGAACTGGCAGAGTGAAGTACGGTTTAATTACGAGGTGTGTGTGTGTGTTTGTGTGTGTGTGTGTGTGTGTGTGTGTGTGTGTGTGAAAACCGAACACTTACTGACTTAAAATGCATTTTGTGAAATGCTTTTGGTTGCTGTTTAGATACCAATATCAGGATGAAATTGTGCAGGAATCCTGATCAACAGTGTCAGTTAACAGTTCAAGTCCTGTTGCTGAATTTACTTCATGTTTACGTAGAGACAGAGATGCTGATTTTGTAAACGGCAAATGTGGTGCTTAAAGGGGTGGTTGCCTTTTTTGTAGTCCGTAAATAACGATTACTTTAAAAGAAAATATCTCCTCTGGCATTGAACTTTGGGCGTCATAACGTTGCATACATTGTTTATGCGGTTATGCTTATAATAACTAAAGTTAAGGATGCCATAGAATACATTGATACAATATTTAAAATTGTGTATGTGAAGTTTTATCTCAAAATACCCCACAGATAATTTTATAGCTTGTTGAATTTGCCACTTTTAGGGTATGAGCCAAAACACGCAGTTTTTGTGTTTGTTCCCTTTAAATGAAAATGAACAGCTGCTCCCGGCTCCCTTTTCAGAAGAGTGCTAGCTCCAAGAGCTCATGCTCGCAGGTATACACCGGTCTTATGGTTTAATGATGGTGACCAGTAGTAGAAGTAACGGAAACCTTTAAACATAAATCACATTGACCATTGAAGTAAACATTAATCCAAGACGAGGGAGAACAGAACGGGCTCGAACTCATATAGGAAAGATAACTAGGGGCAGACAGGTGAAGAGTATAACTAAAAACCAGAAACAGGTGATCTAAATAAATGAAGCTTAACTAGTGATGAGAACAAGAAATTAACCAAATGAGGACAGACGGAAACAAACAGAAACCAAAACGTGACGATTAGTGAATTTTGTATTTTTTTTTTCGTTGCAGAATCCCACTGAGTGTATTATCAGTCCTATAGATTATGTGGAAAGGATGACAGTACTAATTATTTTAACTTTTATATTTAAAAGGCATTCAAGGATATCTGTTATGATTAAAACTAGCCACCCTTCATGCCACATTAATTTTCTATTAGATCATAGATTATCTAACAAATCTAATGCATCCCACTGCAGAAAATAATGTTGGATCTGTGTCTTTAATGCTTTAAAAGAAAGGGACACCAAAGTGTAGTGTATTCATGGCAAGGGCTGCTAAAACAATGCCAGACTACAGAAATCCATATTTAATTATGCAGCAAAGCTAAAGAAAGTATTTTGCTGTTAGTTTGAGAAATATGAATAGAAAATGTCCCAGGGAAAACCTCCCTCATACCTGGAGAGACCCAGGACGGATGTATTTGCCTGAACTTTTCGACTTCTTGCCGTTTTAGTGGAAGGAGAATTCAAGGTTCTGTATTGTGCAACGGAGACCAAAGATCAATTCCTTTCAGGAGAGAAAATGTATAGTCTCACAGGCATATTTTGATTTCCAACAATACAAATAGCATGAAAGGCATTGATTTTCAAGCAGCATGGATTGTCAAGTTCGATAATTATTAGCAGCATTGCCCCTGTTCCTCTAAGCTTGACTGCATGCATTTGGATTTATGGCAAGTGAAATTTGGCTTTTTTTTAAAGAGCTTGATTCACACGTCAACCTTGGAATTGCTTTAAAGACTTAACGCACACCCAGAGCCAATACACAATTAGCATTGTGCCTAGCTTTGAATAAGTGTCTCATACATTATTTGTTGACCTTTCCATAAACCTTGCAGATAAATTAGCAGTCGAGTGAGCATGAATCTGGTAATTTCTTCATTGACACATTCTGCATTGAACACAGGGGACAGCTGAATCTGAACAGTAAGCAAACGTTCACATTAAATCATTTAGCCGTAGCAATTACTTGACCTTGAAAGAGCGAATTTCAAAAGTAACCCAGAAATGGAAATGTCTGAAAGGTAGTCTGAGATAAGATGTGTCATATGTGTATAGCAGTCATAGCAAAAGTTGTGCTACTTTATAATTGTTGTAGTGTACATTGACAAGAGTAGCAGGGCTAGTACTGAACCCTGCAGCACTCCAGTGCTTTGCCAATCCCACCCTTCCTGGAAACCTTTAAACTGTCAGATAATGATTAGTAGTGCTGGGCCGTATACTGGTTATTTTTTTCAGCTCCATATTTTTCTTATGTTATGAATTGTTTTTAATACGGCAATACCGGTATTGTTTAAATAATGTCCGGAACGCGTTTGAGAGGGGTCTCTTTTCACTATTAGACTTGTGGCAAGGACACAGCAGTGTGTGTTACTAACCGTGAAAGTTCAGAAACTGTAGAACTAGTAGACGTGATGACCGAAGAAATCCACAATATTGACTGACCGTTACACATATCCACCGCCCACTGCCATCAGCTCCCACGCCTCACACACAGATTTAGCAACTTTCAGATGTGTTTAGTTCCTTTTTACCATAGAATATATATACCGACAAACTAGCAACTATTTTTGGATAAACCTTAGCTATGATTCAGTCGGAAGATGTCACCAGTGCTGCCCTGCGAGCGCGAGGTCTGACTCCCGGTGCAGTGTCGTCTCTTTCTGTGTCTGTTCTGGGCAGTGAAGTGGCAGAAAAGCATCTCTTTAAGCTGGCCATACCACAGCACAAAACAGCGTTTCCAAGCACCTGTTGCTTAATGACTGTTTGTAATTATAAATATGAGCATAGTTCATCTGTTAATATTATGCACTTTTTTGTTAGTTGGTTTTTGTTTTGTTTGTTTGTTTGTTTCTTACTCAGACGCAGGCAGTGTGCTGCATGAGACAAAAAAGGAATATAGCCAAAACCACTGCATAGCTGCTCAACATGCATCTACTGTACATGCATGGTGATTTTATCTGACAATGTTGCGATTATAAATGAGAGTGACTCCTGGTTATCCTACATTAATGGGTAGTGTTGTCACGATACCATAATTATTGTTTCGATACCGATACCTAGTCAAGAATTGCGATTTCGATACTTTTTCGATACTTTTCCTGAAAAGGGAAAATACACTCTCAAATATCATTGCTGTGCTTTAGTTTAAAACCGGGACAACATTCTAATCATATAACACACTAATAAATGAACATATGAACAGCAGATATATTAAACATTTGAACAAAATATAAAATATAAAATTAAAAAAATAAATTAGAGCAATGACATTCAAGGTAAAGAAAGAATAAATTTAGCAGCATTATTTCAGTTATCATAAGAAACATGAGTAATAAATTGATCTTGTCTCTGAACTTTGAATAAAAATATGAACAGCGTTTATATTAAACAATGTTTCTGAAGTCAGAACATTAAATGTCAAAAGATAAATATCAATTTAAGCAATGGCATTCAAGTAAAAAAAAAGCTAATTTAGCAGCAATATCTCAGAAATTGTAACTTATTTTGTCAGTTGTGCAACCATTTTCTTTCAGAGGAGAAAACTCAGCCAAGTGAGCTTTATTGAGCGTCATCTTTTTCTACAGTCGTGGACCGGTGGCCACAGTATCACTTGTGCTTGCACATGCAGCCTAGTGATGCGTGCGTCAGGTTTTTTTATTTTGTTAAATTATTTGGCCCGCCCCAGCCCGCAAATAAAGTAAAATTTATTTTCTCATTTCTTGTTCACTAAAGTTCCTCCCTCCACAGCAGCGCGCGAGCATGGTGTTATTAGCAGGGCATGCGCAGCTCTTGAACAGCTCTGTGAACTGTTTCATCCTGTCAAAGAGTTACTCAAGATGTGACGGAGCATGTGGTTTGTTGAACGAGATCGAGAGATCTTCTCATTCGTGAATGAGTTGAATGAATGATACATCTGAACAAAATGAATGAGTATACAGGGTCAGTGAGCCAAGCATGTAAATCTCGATCTGCAATCAGCAGATACAAAGCGCCAAAGCGGAGCTGTGCAGATACGCTCGTTTTCATATTTAGCATACAGAACTCCACATTTAATACCCGATTAATGTGAATATTATATATGAACTGTCTGACCAAACAATTAAAATGTTAATTATGCAAGAAAACCTCGTGCTTTGTTCATCTGAACAACTTATTTAAACTATTTAATGCGATTATGCACACATTTTAGTAAAGCTAAATCAGTTTAGTAAAGCCACTAATGCAGCCATCTTGCTGTAGTGTTTTTTTGCTGCTTGTGTGAGGAGAAAAATACACAGGCGTCCATAGGGAGGCACTGAAAGCATGCGTTGCACACACCAACATGAAATACGTCTCTTACAAATCTGGAACGCAGTCATTCTTTGAAGTATCGATACTAATACATTTAGGAATCATGACGTTTTTAATTTCCGAGAATCGCGATACTTTTGAAGTATCGGTGCACCGTGCAACACTAATAATGGGTCATGTTTCGTCACTATTTAGAGTGGAATCTTTCTACAATATTCACTCATAATGACAGTAAAATAAGGCATTCTAAGTCATTCTACTGCAGTAGCCTATTTCCTCTCTCAATCAGTAGAAAATTTGGTTTACATCCGGTCATGCATGACAAAAAATAAATAAATACCATCATATACCGTGAAACCGGTATAATTTTGAAAAATACCGTGATCTAAATTTTTGGTCATACCGTCCACCACTAATGAAGTAGGCATTGTGCATAGGTGTTAAATGGGTGGCATACATGATATACAGAAGTACAGAAGTGAGGCAAATTGCTCAACTATTCAATAGAATGCAGTGTATCATCATTGTGAAGGCAGCTAAACTAACAACAAGATGTGGTGCACCACAACAGATAAAACCTGCTATCAGCCAATATGACACAATGTTGGGGTCAGAGGCAAGTATTGGTTAGACATCAGAATGATCCCTCAGCAGCTTTCTGTAGCTTTTCTCGTAATTTTATACCTGCATGTTTAGGAAAACAGACTGACATGCAAGTTTAGCTGCAAAGTACCTCCTAATAGACGATGACTACACACCACAGAATAACTAAAATTAGATGCTTATCCCCCGCGTTAGGTTGCTCACAGTCTGCAAAGTCATGACAGGATTTAGAGTAGAATGTTTGCAGGAATTAATTTGTGTTAATGCCCAAGGGATGATTACTGGAAGTGTTTTAAATGAATAACATGGGAAACATCAAGCAATTCTGAACATCACAGAGCAGCTATGTTGCTTTAGTCTTTATTTCAAATAGATAAATCATGAAACCTGCCAAGAAGATGTCTAGGTTATATTTCCCTCTCAAGACTGTTTTTTGCATAAAGATTTTTATTTATTTAAAAAAAAAAACAGTTAACCATCCTCTTGTACTGAGATCATTTCCTTTTACTGAGGTGTTAAATTCTGAATTAAACCTTGAGATGTATTTCGAAACACATAACTTGGCACTTGGTTGGCATAAATTAAGGACATCTTCAAATCTTTGCTGATTTGCAGCACTCTGAAAGAGTGTTATAACGATTTCTTAGACAATGAGGAGTGATTCAAGCTCTTTATGATCTGCAGTAACTCCACCTTTACAGCAGATGCCTCCCTCTGAGATGCTGAAGTGTCATTATCACTCCTTAGTCACTATTTATACAGGAATATTATTCCATTGTCTATCGTACATTCATTCAAATCCTTTACTGTTTTCTGGAAATGTCCCGGGAACTGTCAACATACAAGCTTTTACTGTACAATGATACGGCAGCTACACCATAGAGGCTCTATAAAGTAAATCTATAGGAAATCATTGCATTTATAATAACTTTTTACACAGTTTTGCCAAAAACATTGTGAAATGCAGTGTATGGAGTGGTAGTTGTGAAATATATCTGTGTAAGCAGTATTTTAGTGTTTTTGTGTACCTGAGCTGAGGTTCATAGAAAGTGAATCCCAGGAGATGTTTGTGTGCATGTGTGTTGGTAATTTTCCCTAACGGATTGTTGACTTGTGTGTTTGTTTTAGATTGCTTGTATTTGGTTAACAGAAACGGTCTCAGGTTACTTATGTAACCATGGTTCCCTTAGTAGGAAACGAGACATTGCGTCCTCTAGGGGTCACTTTGGGGAACACCTCACCATGACCTGTGTCTGAAGCATACATTAAAAAAACACCAACAACATGTTGGCCAGCAACTGCCCATGACATCACTACCAGTGCGACTATAGTATAAATAGACGCTGGGAGAACACATCATTCACTTCTTCAACTGAAGCTTTTGTTCGAAACATGGCAAACCTAGAGGATGCAGTGTCTTGTTCCCTATTGTTCCCAGGGAACCATGGTTACATAAGTAACCTGAGATGTTCCCTTTCAAAGGAGCTTTTTACTGGGTCCTCTAGGGGTCGCTATGGGGATTGGTATTCCCACACCACCATGCTGAGGGGAGTGCAGGCCAGAATCATGGTACCAACTACCTCTACTATTTCCATGGGAGTTGCCCCTGGGACGTTAAACGGCTGTCCGTTACCTAGGCTACATACCCAAACTAACCTGTTAGGGCCAGACTCCTGGGCCCGGGGTAGTGCTCAAGGCTTGGAATTAGGGCTGCACGATATTGGGACAAAATTACATTGCGATATTTTATTTTTCTGCGATATATATTGCGATATGAAATCTAATCAAATTTTTTCTTACAAACAAAAATGGGGTGAGCACACTTACACTCTCATTTTAAATGATTTAAACATCGACACCATCGTGTCAATTGATTAATATGCGCAAGGGAGAGAGAGCAAGACAGCGCTCGTGTTGTTTGAAGATGTTGAGCGTGCGGCCGAGGCTTGCTTTCTCGCTCTCCCTCTCTCACGCTCTCTCTCGCGCGCACGTTCTCTCTCTCGCGCTCTCTCTCGTGCTCTCTCTCGCGCTCTCTCTCGTGCTCTCTCTCGCGCTCTCTCTCTCTCTCACGCGCTCTCTCTCTCTCTTGCACTCTCTCTGGCCCATACAGTTAATGATTAACGGATCAACTACAACAGCCTACACGGATGACTATCACGGATTCGTACATCGCGATATCGATGCTTAAACGACACATCGTGCAGCCCTACTTGGAATCAAGATAGATTCCTTTAAAGGGATCCGACCAAGAGCCTAGCAATGTAGAACCAACATCCTGTTCAAATAGGTTTCCTGAGGATCCATAGGTGGAGTGGCACCCAGGATGAACGGGGCTTACCAGCAAGAAAGTGCATGAAGCAACCGTGCACAGCCCTCACCATATAGGATTTTAGAAAGAATGCAGAGAACTTGCGTGCAAGTTTTAGAAAGTGCACAAAGACTTCACATGCACACTTAACATAACATGGATTTTAAGATACTGTTCTAAGGGGCTCTCGTGGCATTTCATTAGATGGAATGGTGCATCCCAAAGCCAATATGTGTGATAGTCATTAACTCGATCTATGGTAATAATGCTGGAGCGGCTAGCAGTAAACATCTAGCTGAGGGGAAGGGCAAACCCCCAACTCTCAAACGAGAGGGGAGCTCAACCTACCGCATGTCCCAAAGCTGGAACAGCTAGCAATAATTTACTTAACTAAGGGAGCACAACCCGACTCTCACGAGAGAGAGGGCTCAGCCTGCAGCATGTTCCAATGCTGGAACTGCCAGCAGTAGGCTACCTAGCTTAGGGAGCACAAACCCAACTCTCAAAGAGATAGGAGGGCTCAACCTACAGCCTGATCGTGAGAATCAGAAGGGTAAGCATACTGCAAGCTAGCCCAAACTCAGCACATCAGAGAGGTGAAGGAAGGGCCTACTCCACCTGATGTTCTGCTAAACTACCATAAGAACAGCCCACTAAGCAAGGAATTCAACTCGTAAGGGAAGAGAACTTGGGCACTTAAGGGGAAGTGCCATGCATACAATAGCCCTGCATGTTGAGGGAAGTGATGCTTGAAGTGTATTTATAAAGACACACTGGTTGAGTGGAGCCCAAGAACCAAGGTCTAACCAACTTGAAGAAGGGAAATGAAGCTGAGCACGTAACCCTTAGCGTCCAGGATTTCAGAAAGTGCGCAGAGTATTGCATGCACACTTACCACTTACGTGGATTTTAGAAAGTCTGCAAAGTGTTGAAAGTGCACACTTACCACATTGTGGATTTCAGAAAGCACACAGAACTTAGTGTCTGAATCCAGCCAAGGGGGGTGCTCACAGAGGACTTACCTTAGAAAGGACAGAAACCCAGAGGTCACAGCTAAACACGCTCCGCCCAACCACTAGATTACCACCGAGATCAAGCATATGCAAAACTTTTGTAACAAATGCATTGCTATTCCTACGAGAAGTGAACGCACTCATGCAAATGTTGTCTACAAACTCTGGTAAATGGTGAAATACTCACATCCCCTCAGTATTCACGCGAATACATCACAATGAATGAGCCTCTAGTTATTGTCTGCTAAGAGTAATTGAGTGAGTGAGTGAGTGAGTGAGAAGACTTTATTAATCCCGAAAGGGAAACTGGTTTGCCACCAACTTAAAACATACAGCCACAAGCACACCACACAGCTAAAACACATAAATAAATAATTCATAATTTTCAACAATTTACTACTTTTACACTTCTTTTTAGTTTTATTTTGATGTTTGAGGGGTGAAGAGAATGCCACCTAATTACCTTTTCCAAATGATTATCGGAAATATATGATTGTTGCTATAAAAGTATATAGTTATTCATTTGTTTTCTTTTCACAAATTGCCATTGTGAAGACAGTTCAACAATTCAAGAGACATATATGGTTTATGTATAGCTACAAACCAGAGCAGCTTAATTTAGAATCTACATTTGTAAGCCTTGTACTTGCAAACTTATTCTGCCATTATTTACTGACTAGACATTTTGTCTATTTAATATGGATGTTTGTTGACATGTTTGTTCTTGTTCTGTCTGTTTAATATTGATGTTATTTGAATGTTTACTTATTGTGTGTGGCTTTCTTCACCCCGAGTTCCTCATGCAGGTTCCAGCAGTAGCTTCGGTGAAAGTGTGTGTGTGTGTGTGTAATGGTGCTGGTGTTCCTGTGTTTCAGAGGACCAGCTGCCCCCAGGTTTCCCCACCATAGATATGGGCCCCCAGCTCAAGGTGGTTGAGCGCACCCGTACCGCTACCATGCTCTGTGCCGCTAGCGGTAACCCCGACCCAGACATTTCCTGGTTCAAAGACTTCCTCCCAGTCAACACCAGTAACAACAATGGCCGCATCAAACAGCTCCGATCAGGTAATTTTTCCTCTGTGACGCTAGAAGAAAAGCAGCAACAAGATCCGCTATTGTCCTTCTTTCCATTTGAGTTTCTGTTCTTTCTCATGGAGCCTTTTCTTTGGATTTCTGTAGGAAATGGCATCTACGTCGTCTGCGTCCCCTCTGTGTGTGATGTGTCTTGTGTTCCTGTCTGTTTAATTTATTACCCATGATTCACTGCTATGACTGCATTTTTGGACAGCTTAAATTGGGCTTTGTTTTGTTTCCATTTTAACACTTAGTCGCAAAAAGCAGCCGAACCATGCATAATAAATAACTGTCGTTCTCCATGTCCTTATTTTCCTTCCTCCAATGCGCATTGAGTAAGATCTGGCTTCATTCAGAGCTCTCGAAAGAATCATCAAAGTTGTTTTGTGTGTTGCTTTCATGTCATGACGTAGCATATGTATCGACAAACCTCGATTATGTCCGAAAATGAGAAAAAAAAGAAAGGAAAAAGAGTGTCCTTTTGTGTGTGTGTTTGTGTGACCCTCGTTGTGTGTTTGTGCCTCAAACCGACCAAATTCAGGGCTGAACACGTTGGTTATTCTTTGCATCGGGCGGTCTCTCTATAAGTAGTGCAAAACCCCTGTTTCGTTTCGCTACATGTAAACTGACCATGTCGGTTGAGTTGCTCCAATGTGTTTTCCGGCCCTCGATGCTAGGATATGTCTTCCCAGAGTTCTCCGCTCTGCCCTTGTCCTGTTTTCTTCCGTTGTCTGAATTCTCTCTTGATTTTCACCCTGTATAATAGAGTGTCAGATTTAAGTGTGTCAACCAGAGCAAACGTAAGGAATATAATCATATTTTCTATGCTGTCTTTCTTCTCTCTGTTTTGTAAATCTCCAGAGTCCTTTGGTAAGTTTGTAGATCTGAGCACACATGCCTCCCACTAATGTCTCCACCATGTTTCTCAAACTACTGTTAAAATGCATGGCATGCATTTTACTAACGATATTGATAGGCCAGCAGAACACACTGTAGCTGACTAGCAGTAAAGCACACGCTCAGGGCCACACTGGCAGGACCGACACTGACACTGTCACTCCATCTGTGTCTCTAAAGCTCACAGCTCAAAGACTCTCCACTGTCCCCCAGTCAATCAGTCCTCAGCTCTCCCCGCTAGATCACGGCCTCGGCCACAGGTCTCAGAATAGCCCCTTGTGCTTCATCCACTGTACCAGTTGCTCTTTGACCTCCTAAAGTGACCAATACTCAATCCTGTGCTTTTCTCCACTAGAGCCAATGGCTGTCTTTTCTGAATCTCTCTTTCCTGTTGTAGCCTAATACACTCTGTAAGAAAGCAAAGCAAAGCTAATTTGATTCTTCTTCCAAAGCGGCCAGCCTCTCTTCTCGCACTAACGATTCTTCTTTCTTAATCTTATTTGCATTCATATAATCCACCCAGGTGGTACGCCAATAAGAGGTAAGAGTGCTCAACTCAAGTTCACAGAATAAACAACTGACTTCATTCTTCCTGTCCCACATGTGTCTGCATCCATCAAACGCCCTCCGGCATCTTCCCATCATCCTCCTCTTCCTCAACCCCGCTCCATCCCATTCTGTTCCATCTCTCGCCTTTTTCGCCTCAGCGCATTTTGGTTCTTTGGTTTGGTTTTGGTTTCAGTTCAAGAAAGCCTCTTGTATTTTGGTTGTTTTAGTTTTTTTCTTCCGAGCCGATATGCTTACTGCAGCCCAAAGAAGCATATCCTGTACGTGTTTTTTTTTTTCATTGTTTTTGTTATCTTATCTTTTGGCCATAGCAGATCATGTGTCCCTTTTTCGTCCAACTAAAACAGCCAAACATTTTTCCCCCCTTAGCTGTGTTCTTGTTCAGCTGCACATGAGCCCAGATGTTGGAGACACGCCGGAGACCTCTCTGCCACGATTTTTTTCCCAAAAAACATCTTTCTGTCTTTACAAACTTCTTTTTTTTGTTCGCTCTTCGTCCTCCATTTGCTTTCCTTTACCTGTCCCCTTCTCAAAAGGAGCTAAAAAAGCCCAAACAACCACTTTTTTGATAAAGTTTCTGCGGTGCTTTTTTCCTTCCACCACCTATTTTTTCCTTTTCTTGGGTTGAAGGGTTTTCCTTTTTGACGTTTTTATTTTTTCCATTCTTCAGGGTTGGGGAAAAGCTAACGGTGGGTCTGGCAGATGAAACGGAGTTGGCCATTTTGTGTGTATTTTTTTTTTGTTTTTTTGTTTTTTGGTCAAGCTACTCAGGAGGCGGCAACTCAGTGCATTGCGAGAAACCTTTTTCCCTGGGTCATGTGACACCACACTGCTGATCCCATTGGTGGATTTTTATGGGTGTCATTTGTAGCGTAAAGCTATGGCAGTGATTGGTTGCTTTCTTGGCAGCACAAGCCATTTTGAATTTTGACCTCTAATACAATTGCATTTTGTTTTTCAGCTAAGGGTTGTCAAAAGGTTGTAAGTTGTGCCGACACACATTTCTTGTTCTTTTGAAATATTTGCATGTGCTGGAGGTTTATGTACTGGTAACGATAATTCTTCCAACAGATTTTTTTTCTTCTTCCATTTTTACAATACAAGCAGCCTTCTTTTTTCCTGAAAATGCTGCACTTTTTTTCTGACTTCCACCATCTGAAGTCCTTTTATTAATCAGTCAATTTTAATTGAAGACCAAATTTTATGATCCAAATTTCTTTTCTTTAAATTGTCCTTCCACTTTTATGCTGCTTTTGTATACTGTAAACCTTTTTTTATTTAAGCCATATGCTGCTGTATTGCAGTTTTCACTCATTCCCATAATGAACAGTCCTGTGAGATGTGTAATAATATTGCAGGGCTACTACCCCTCCATCACCTTTTGTAGACCTCTCAATTAATAATCGATCAGTATTATTATTGATTATTATCAAAGCTGTTTTTCTAAACAGTAAAGCTCAAACGATTTTGAACCACCCCGTATGATTAAGTGCCTTTAGAAACCCTGCAACATGTATCCTGTACTGTATGTTTTCCTCTCCATTGATGTGGTTGTAAAATATCTGAGATAATTAATGCTGCAAACTCTTTTCTTTTGGTTTCTTTCTGTGTGTCCTCTCGAATGTCTACTGCAGTGCTCATCGCGCTCTTCTCTAGGCTGGCGCAAGATAGTCAGCATGGCGAGATACGAGCTTGCGACACACTTCCATTTAAGCACCTCGTTCCTGACAAAATCATAATATGCATTGCGGATCCACCGTGAAATACATCTTTAGTGCCGAAATTGCTTTCCCATAATGCATCGGACCTAGAGAATGAAACACTGCATTAGACATTTTAAGGGGAAACATTTCTACCCCCAGCTTCCAGGAGCTTAGCTTGCATAAACTGGTTAAGTCTATACCGAGCTCTCAAAACCCAGGCATCCCTGCAGATGTCGCCTCTCAGGGTTAAGCGTCAGTATAGCAGCCGGCCTTTAGCCCGAGCCATTTTGTGGCGTAGACCTAAACAGAACAAATAATGCCATTTATAGAGAAAAAAATTGGCCTAGTGTGTGATTTCGTGAGAGTTGTTTAATGGCTGGTGTGGTTATTAATTTTCTTTTCCTGCTGGTGTTCTCTCCCAATGTGTAGGAGCGCTGCAAATAGAACAAAGTGAGGAATCGGACCAAGGGAAGTATGAATGTGTCGCGACCAACAACGATGGCACGCGCTATTCAGCACCAGCCAACCTGTATGTCAGAGGTAGGAACAGCTCACGGTGGTAAACAAAGCCTATAAAAGAACATGTAAAAACTCACAATTTAAACACATCGAGTCCAGTTTTTTCACTGGGGTTCCTCTAGTTTTGTGAGCAGTTTGTAAGTGCGACATTTGATGCAGCCTTGATTTTCTGCCTGTCTGGTGTTGAATTGTAATTTAACCTATATTGTCTTGAATGCTTGTTGTGTATGTTATATGACTGACTCTTAAGATAACAGGAATGATGGATTGAGCTTAACCTCTCTACTCTCTACAGAAAATGTCTGAGCGCTCTGTTTTTTATCTTTCTTTGCCCCCAGATATAGAATACATCTATTTTGATTTATATATTTATATATATATATATATATATATATATATATATATATATAAAACATAATATTTATTGTGGTCAGTTTTTACAGTATAATCGTATTTTATATTCAGTGGGATCTTTAGTTTAAAATTTAGTGTAAAATCTTATGATGCAATATATATGGATGCTTCCTCAATTAAGTGAAGACTTTTGTCCCTAGGATCATTAAATAAAGTGTTAATTAAAAAAAGACAGTAGTTTTAATGCACAGATTATCATGCCCTGAAGTTTATTATATCAGAGAGCTGGTGAAATAAATATCTATTTATTTTTTTTATTTTTTTCAAGCAATCAGAAGGTCTCTTAACTGAATAATAACTCCACTGTATAAATATAAATAGTTTTTTGTTTTGTTTTTTGGGATTATTGACTTATAATGGAACATTTGTCTATCTGTATAATCTGGCACATTAAAGTCAACATGAAACTGTGTTTGCAACCTTTTTTACTTTGATAGCGAGACATTTTTCATATTTAAAAAATAGATTTTCTTCATTTCATCCATAGGGTAATGGTTGGTTGGTACAAACTTAATAACACCTGCACTTTGTAGTTCATCAGCCAGCATGTTATATATGTTAAATATGTTTCATTTTATAAACCTAGCAGGCCTGATGTCCAGCGCTGCTCAGACAAACTGTTACTGCTTTAAATACTGCGGCTGTATTCATGCACAGGTCCCAGTCATGTGGTTTACATGAAAAACCAAAGTATGTTTCTCAAAGACTCTTTGAACAAAACTCCAGAGGAAAGACCACAGTAACTGCTGATGGCATGTAAGCTCATAACTGGACCTGTGTCATATTGTTTAATGGGCAGCACAATAAAAAGCTTGTAAAATGCAGCCCACTTTTCTTTTCCTAGACATTCTGTCTCTAGCAGCAATTCTCTGGGTTGAATGTGGCCTGTTTTACTCTCTCTGTATTTTCCCTTGTTTTTCTCCTCATTTTATTTTGTTTCCGCATCAATTCCCTACATCCCTCAGAGCTGCGAGAAGGTTGGTGTGTTTTTTTTTTCTTTCTAACCATATTCAAACTCAGAAAACAAATGATACAGAACCTAGTCACAATTCCCAAGAGTATGAAAAAAAATGATTGTAGCTGCATTGTACTGTATATGAATGAATTCTGCTTTTGGTTCCTTATGTCCTTTGTTTTGGACTGCTTTTTCTTTCTTCTTTTCCCTATTGTTGTGGTCTGAACGAATGCTCTCCTGCTCTCCGCTGTACTGCTTGACCAAAAAGTGGTGCATGTCATTCAAAATGTGTGCAGTTTGTCGGGGGTTTGCATGGTGGATTGGTCATGCTGAAGTTGTCTGTCTTCTCCCACATGTCAGTGGTCCTGCTTCATTACTTTGACCGACACATGCTTTTCTAACACCTAGAAAAAAGCTTCCATTCGCTGACCTTCACCACGACACAAACTGTGATGAGACATGATCTGTAGCTCCTTGCCACCTAACCAACTGCTAATAAAGGGCAATTGATGCATGTAGAATGTTGTTCTCAAGACCCGACAAACTAAAAGGTATTGAGACAAAAGAGAAAACATCATGTCTCCTGGAACAGCGTTTCATTTGGAAATTAACTGCAATAGGATTGAAAATCTGTTTGCAATAATTAATGATTTCAACTACATAGAAGCGCTACATCTCCGGTCAAATGTTTGTTGCACGTCATCAAAATTCTTATCTTTCCTTTTTTTTCCTCCATTTCTGGTGGTTTCACACAGAGACTTAAAGATTTTAACTCCTCTCTAAACGTTGGTTTAGATTCATCCTGTTTTTATTTTAATTTCAAGTGAAATAATGAAGATCTTGGCAAAGAACTGCCTGCTTAAACAGGAAGTTAACCCTCTCTGGTGTGATGAATAGAAGCAGTTAAATGGGATTTAACCCTGACCGTAGTGCAGAGTTTAGCTCAAACCCTGATCAAACTCTCCCACCTGTGACTCTTAAGACTTTAACTAGCTGTCTCATTGGGGTTAAAATCAAACTATGCATATCAGCGGTCTCCTGGGATTCGAGGAACCCCTCCCTTATGGAATGTAATGTTCTAATCATAGAGATCTAGTTCAGTGTTTCCCAACCCTGCTCCCGGTTGCACAACAACAGTATATTTTGGACATCACCCTTATCTGACCCAACTATTTCAGGTCCTGGAGTCTAAAGAGAACTGAATTGCTTTGGAAAGAGTTTGAAGGTGTGTTGTCGGTGTGCCTCCAGGAACATGTTTGAGAAGCACTGATCTAGTGCACTGCTGTTCAAAAATCTTGCAAGATTTGTTATGATGAACCTCACAAACTGTGTCAAATCCAGAGGTTCATCGTCCTCAGATGGGCTCATTGTAGCAGGACTGATATAAACCACTGCACACTGACTCCCAGAAGCTGTGTAAAGCCGGCAGAGCCTGTCGCTTTGAGAAAGCTCCTGCCACTGTAGTGTGCATTATACATCAGCCGCTGCCGTCTGAGACTGACAGTATGTAAGCAGTAGCACTGACATAAGTTCAGTTATTTTGGACTCTTGAATCTTCTCCCACCCTTCTGCTGTCCCGTAAACCCTCTTTTGAGAAGCTGGCACATAGTAACCCTCTCTCCTCTCGCTTTCTGTCTTGGAGACTCCTGCTTTTAATAGCCCTGTTGATTTCCTGTTATCTGACTCTGCTAGTCCTCTCTCTCATTCTTTTCTCTCATCTTGTTCCTTTTTTCTCTCTAATTCCCAAAGTTTCCCTCTGGAATGAGCAGTTTGCTTGTTTGCATGACAGATTCAGGAATGCCCCCCCACACCCCATTTGCATTGAGGGTTTATCTTTTGCTCGTTTATTAGTTTGTTGCATCTGTTCATTTTCATTTCGATTCAGTTTCAGATTCCCACTTTCATTGTTTATTAATGGTTTCAACACCGTTTCCACACGTGTGTCCACTTTCTGAATGGCAGCTGCAGTCAGTCTTTGCTAGTCTATACCTGTTGTAAGTTAGCGGCCTCCCTGTCACGGGGCCCGTCACTATGTGTGTGATGTGGCAATGTGATTCAGCACATTCCTTCACATCAACTGGAAGAGAACGCAGCATCGAAGTTGTCCAAATGCACACAACTCCTGCATGCTGTGGCCCTCCAGTTCCCCTGTGTGCTGCCGTCTATCTGTCACGCGTGGGTGACCTGTGCATGGCCTCTGTTTCAATGTTCCAGTCCCAAGGGAGTGAAGCGCAATGTTTGTGTCTTCTATATGTGCAGTAGTTTCCTGGTGGATCCTGCTATATCTCACCCATTTGATACAGTGTAGCAGTGGAATCCACTAGATCTTTGTATGCTAAATCTTTTGTCAGTTTCTCACCTGTTAAATGTTCCCAAATGTTCCTTCAGCAAGTCTGTATGGGAAGTTACCAGGACTTGTGTTCTCTTGCAGTGAGACGGGTTCCACCCCGGTTCTCCATTCCCCCAACGGACAATGAGATCATGCCTGGTGGCAGTGTTAACATCACCTGTGTGGCTGTCGGGTCACCAATGCCCTATGTCAAATGGATGTTGGGGTCAGAGGATTTGACCCCTGAAGATGACATGCCCATTGGGCGAAACGTGCTGGAACTCACTGACGTCCGGCAGTCAGCCAACTACACGTGTGTCGCCATGTCAACGCTGGGCGTTATAGAGGCGGTCGCACAGATCATGGTCAAAGGTGAGAATCCACGAGATGACTCGACACTTAACATTCCAACCGGCACCAAGCTCCTGTTATTTGATCTGTCTTACCACATTCTGCAGATTAATCCACAATCTTCTACTGTTGGCACACTTGTTTGCTTAAACAGGCCGACACATTTACAGCTGTTCACATCCACACACACACACAAAGCCTTTGTCTGCAGCAGACATAACAAAATCACATTAGTCATAATATGCTCCAAAAGACGGCACGCAAAGACTAAACACTATCTGTCCTATCACCAGCCTCACCTAATGCGCTCTGAATTAAAGCATTAAATTACAGCCTGTGGAATATTTAAGACATGTTATAAACAAACCGCAGAGCCTCTCTTTCCTCTGGGGTAACAACACCCTCTGGGTTTTCTCCTTATCGCGGATGTACTGTCAAGACTCTCAGCTTTTTTGCTGTATTATATTAGTGGCAAACAGTGCTATAACCCACATCTACTGCTCCTGTGTTGGCAGAGCAAGCTGACACTTTAACCTTCGGCTAGTATCCCAAGGGAAAAGCACATGGTTTGTGAATGCTAATGACAAAGCCATACGAAGAACCAATAAAAGAGCACACACAACAGAGACATTTCTTCTAGACCAGGAGAATAATAATTTCACACCTGTTTGTTATTTACCAAATATTTATAAATGTCTATATCCTTTCGAGAGTGAGGGGAGAATTCACTAAACTAATATGTGCATGAGTTAGACAGCTTGCATTTTCACTTACCATTTGCAATCCAGGCATTAAAAGTGCTGAAATGCCACCTTTCGTAAGTAAATTAGGCTCGTTTTAGAGTGCACCTCAGGGAAAATTAGGCGGCTTTGGATATTTCCTTCATCAAAATCAGACACTAAAATTGGCACCATTTAATTTTAGTGATTTCCCCCCAGTAATCATAAGTAACTAATTACAGTGGATTTTCCATTTTCCCAATCATTGAAATTCACTGATGAGCTTCTTTATTGTTGCTCCAGCTTTACCGAAGCCACCAGGTGTTCCCCAGGTAACGGAACGCACAGCAACAAGCATCACGCTCACATGGGATTCTGGGAATCCCGAACCTGTTTCTTACTACATCATCCAGCACAAGCCCAAAAACTCTGAGGACTCTTTTAAAGAGATTGATGGAGTCGCCACCACTCGATACAGCGTTGGTGGGCTAAGCCCTTACTCTGACTACCAGTTCAGAGTAGTCGCAGTGAATAACATTGGACACGGGCCTCCCAGCGAAGCCATCGAAGCCAAAACAGCGGAGCAAGCACCAAGTACCGCCCCACGGCAAGTCCGAGGGCGCATGCTAAGTGCCACGACCGCCATCATCCACTGGGATGAACCCGAGGAGGCAAATGGGCAGATTACGGGCTACAGGGTTTACTACACCACCGATCCCAGCCAACATGTCAACCAGTGGGAGAAACAGATTGTAAGGACTTCCAACTTCCTCACCATTCCGGGCCTGACGCCCAATAAGACTTACTACATCAAGGTCCTGGCCTTCACCTCTGTAGGAGATGGACCGCTTTCAACTGATTTGCAGATCATAGCCAAAACTGGAGGTGTGTGTTGGGAATCACAGGATTAAAAGCTCTTGTTGTTTAATTTTTGCAGTTATCTTAACGTAATGCCATGTGATGTATTTTTCTATAAGCCCATGAATGAATTACTATTATTATTAAGTTTAAAACTAAAGACTCATAACTGATTGGATGAGCTTTCATACATATAGCCAGTATTCACAATTGAGTCGCAATTGAATCTTGTATGAACCTCGGGTTACTCCAGGAGGACTAAGCTTGTCCACTAATGTATTCCCACAATACAAACATGAAGAGAATTGACCTTGTGTATCACACATTTTTACAGTGCCCTCTCAACCGACGGACTTCAAAGGTGAAGCCAAATCTGAGACGAGCATCTTGCTGTTGTGGAACCCACCGACTCAGACGGGCCAGGACAATCAAATCATCGGATATGAGCTGCTCTATAAGAAAGGAGATGACAAAGAGGAGGTCCGAATGTGAACCGTCATTTTGCAAATGCTTTCACTCATCTAAGTCGCAGAATTGATGTCATTGTCATTGCTCAGGTTGACTGAATAAACTATATTCTGTCGTTCCCTCCTCAGAAACGTGTAAGCTTTGAGCCAACCACAACCTATTTACTGAAAGACCTGAAGCCATTCACTACCTACACATTTCAGCTGGCCGCTCGCAGCAAACATGGCATCGGCGCATACACCAATGAGATATCAGCCGAAACACCTCAGACGCGTAGGTCCCTTTCTATCTTTCTCAAACACAGCGGGGCAAGAACAGGCACATCACGTAACAAAGCAGAACTCCTCCATTTCTCAACAGCATTTGCTAATGTAGTGCTGAATTTGTTTGAGCAGTGCTTTACACAGAGAGATGATTTTGAGAGATGGAGGCATTTCTGTTCTCCGCTTTAAGGGTTCCCTCTGGAGCCTTCTTGTAAGTTCAAATGCAATGATACCTAACTAGAAAAGAGAATTTTATTCCCAAAAGACCTCATATTTATTCTTTGTTCGTTCAAGTTGAACTGTAACCAAACCTTTAGATCAACCCCTTAATTATTATTGCATAATTTGATGCATAAGTAATGTATAACTGCTTTAGTTCGTACTCACAATTTGAGACTATCTGAATAAATCTGAGGTCCTCTGAGTACATGCCAGGTAAGTATCTTGGAAGGCTGTTTTTGCGGTACGGTGTTTGCATGTCCCAGTCTAGAAATGTCAGTCAGGAACTCTTGGACCAACCAGGCTTTTACCTCAAACCAACAGGCCTCGGAAAGGTTGGTGAGCAATGCATTTCCATTTTACAGAGCTGACACATCAACCTTTGAAATTTTGGATTGATGGTAACTGCTTGGAGGAAACAGGGCCCGATTTAAACAGAGCTCATTTATATATTTCACAATGCTGTTGACCTATAACAAGAGCAATTAAAATTTGAGCCCTGAATTTAGGATATTTAGTGGGGGAAATTACATAAGTAGAGTTACGAAGGTAGGTTCGGTAGCATTAGGGTTTGTACCAGTCCCACCCTGCACAATGTGTGAATTCAATTTATCTTTTCTACCTCTTTATGAGAAGTCTTTGACATTACTGCTCATTTTGTTCTTCTTTTTAAGCTTCATTAAATTTATGTTCCTGTCATCATTTTTTTTTAAATAAATGTAGTCCCTGTGATTCATCCTCATTTGATGTCATTTTATGTTCCCTTTGTTTTTTTGTTTTTGTTTGTCCATCAACATCATCTTCACCTTCACCACAAAAACAAAAAAATCCTTTTTCCTCAACCCCTGTGAACCTCACCTGGATCCAACCAAACTACAAAACCACTCAAATCCAATTCAATGACTATTCTGCTCCTCCCTCAATACTCTGATCCTCCAATCAGAGCCCTCAGCACCACCCCAGGAAGTCAAGTGTACGAGTCACAGTTCTACCAGCATTCTGGTAAGTTGGAAACCGCCCCCGATGGAGCTCCAAAATGGAATCATGACCAGATACACCATCCAGTATGCGGCGAATGAAGGCGACGATACCTCGTTGCATCGAGTCTTTGACATACCACCAGAAAAGTACCATTATCTGTTGGAAAACTTGGAGAAATGGACGGAATACCGTGTGACAGTGAGCGCCCACACTGAAGTGGGAGAGGGCCCGGAGAGTTTACCTCAGCTAATCCGTACGGAGGAGGATGGTATGTCTTACTCACACGCCACTGTGACCCTATTCTAATATCTACCCTTAAAACACGCCCCAGTTCTGTCAGACTTCTGCCCAAGGCACCCTAAAACCCCTCGCCCCTCTCACTCTCTCTGTTTACACTAACTCTACTAACCAGGAATTTTTGTGACCTTTCACAGAACCAACATTTGTCCCCCTTTGGCAATTTTTGGGAGAATTTTCGAGAGAATATTCCAGACTTTTTACATGACCAGACTTATTTCATGGCATGTTCTTCTGATGACCTTTAAAATTCCAACAATCCCAAATGTCTTGCTGTTTTCCCCATTTTCTTATTAAGATAAATATAATGGCTTTTTTAATGGATTGAAACTCATTTTCATACATGAAAAAAGATGACTAAATTGACAGCGAATCTTCAGAAATGGGGCTTTTTTTTCTCAAACGTCCCACTATAATGATTTTTTTCCATTTGTTTTTCTTTTTGTCTTCACTCTATCATAGCCAAACTCCTTTAGAGTGCTTCAAACCTGAAACACTCTTGGCTTATTTTTGCTTGTTTTTTTTTCCATATTTTGACTCCACTAAACCCATTTTTCTGAAAAATTAGGTCAGCTGTGTGACCTGTTTTTGGGGATTGTTTTTGTTTTTTGTTTTTGTTTTTTTCTCTCTCTCTCTCTTTCTCTTTTTTGTTTTTGACTTACATTGTTGAGATATTAGTGTTATCCAATAGTTGTTGATATAATCCCATTTTGTAGATTTTGTCTGCTTCACCGCTTTTTCGGGGGAGACATCTCGTCCAGTCGGATGGGAGGTGTCGTCTTTAAGCTTGACCTTTTTGTCTTCTATCCCATAATTCTCTCAGTGCCCAGTGGTCCTCCTCGTAAAGTCGAGGTGGAGGCTGTCAACTCCACGTCTGTTAAAGTGCTGTGGCGGTCGCCGGTGCCGAGCAGGCAGCACGGCCTCATCCGTGGGTACCAGGTGCACTATGTCAGGATGGTTAATGGGGAACCCGTTGGGCACCCTGTCATCAAGGACATGCTGATCGAGGACGCTCAGGTACGCACCCACCTGCACAGCTGCACCGCATCTCAAGTCAATCTTTACAACTTTGACAAGTTTTGTGGTTATGAGAGTTCATAAAGCCAGCTGCCAACTATTTTGATGAAAGTTTAGGACTCTTTCACAAGCTAGCGAGCTGCCTATCAAGTTAACAGAAAGAAGGCTTAATTTGTCAAAACCATTTTTATATTAAATACAGTAAGTTAAGATGATGATTATTACACAGAATAAATGTATTCGTGTCATTTTATTACTTATTAATTGTTTTAAATTGTGCATTACAACAAGGAAGCACAAGTTTTAACACACAGCAAAGAAGACTAAAACTAAAATGAAAATGTATAATGTGTTATAACACACAGCTATTCATTTTAAAACTCCTTGATTGCACATACTATAAGCTATTATTATAAGGACACAAAGGGTAATTTTTTGCTGAATTACCCAAATAACTGTAAGGAAGAGGGGCATAAGTGTATACTCATGAGTATTACAGGTTAGTATAACATTTTGTCATACCTGTCATAAGACTGAATTATAGACATTCATTTTCCCATGTGAGGTTAAGGATGAAGTGCCACGAATCGACCTGTTACATTCTTGATTATACGTGCCTTCATGTTAGACAATGGACAACGTGATGAGATTGGCCCATCTGATTTCACACAACACATCACTTCCTGACCTCAGCGTCTAACGCAGAGACACCGACACGCTGTATGAATCCTCCAGAATTATGAATCATTCATCATCCCAGCATTTGCTCGCTCACTGAAACAGAAGATCGCACGTAGTCTGACACTCTCCCATGTCTTCACCAGCAAAGTGTAATTGAACTTCTTTTCTTGTTTGTCTGTTTGTTTGTTCCTCTGCTTCTCTGGTCTGGGCTTCAGTGGGAGTATGATGATTCAGCCGAACATGTGAGTACATCGCATAATTCTGCAGCTTTGCACATTCACTCGATTTACATACACATTCTTTGCTTGCTGGCCTATTAATATTATTTTGCATGGCCATCTAAAGATGCCATCTCATTCATTAACAATACATGTGAATAATATCTGCATATGTATCTTATCACAGAAGTCCTGATTTTGACATTTTTAAACAACTTAAATCTCACATTTGCATGCAAACTCACAGATATATGCAGTATGTTAACCGAAAATGTTTATTCATAATATTACTGTTACTTGAATAACTCAGTGACCCAACATGAAGGCTTATTTCTGTTTTAAACAAAATAATTTCAGATTCAGTTATTATGCTGAATACTACCTAAGGAGATGCATGCATTTAACATAATCATGATCATTAGAATGAGGGGATGAACAAATTCATGTGAGTTCGCACAAAAGCGACTTACAAACGAGGAGCAAAGCGCACTGATTATCTTAGTGAATGAGTCCTGATGCACACAGAAGCATTTTCCTTTATTCTTTTATACTGACGTTTCACACTACTTAGTAAACACATTCTTGAGCTCTTTTGTTTTATAATGATTTTAAAAATGACTCGTGTCCTGTTGTTTTTTTCTCCAGGAATTAGTCCTCACTGACCTGCACGCTGAGACTGTGTACTCGGTTACGGTTGCTGCTTACACGACCAAAGGTGATGGAGCGCGCAGCAAACCCAAACTGGTCACCACCACTGGAGCCGGTAGGTTCACACCGCTTCAGAGCTATTTCTGCCGAGGCTCAGGCCTCTCCCCAGCAGCCATTACGTCTGAATGCCTATAATTGCCCTCGCAGGGATGACGGCAATTGTAATTCCACTCACCTACAGCTCTGACTTTTAAATGCTCACAGGGGTTAAGGAAATCTGTCATGAATATGGCAAAATAGACTTTTTCAAAAGAAAGAATACGACACACTGTCTTGATTGTCACTGAATGGCTGGAAACGTGCAATCGTTTATAAGTGCAGGCACTTTTCTGCTGTACACCTAATTGTGCTGTTATTCAGCTCCTGAAAAGCCCTTGTATTTCACTTTTGTCCTTGTGCACATGACTGTGAATAGGTGCTCAGTATCACTATTTGATATTGTATTGTTACAAATTGTCATACTCTCCGGGTTTTCAACTGCAGAATTAGGAGGATAGATACAGCAGTGCAATATTAAGAGGATCGGTGGCCGCATGTTAGATCTGTGAGTCTCCAGAGCCAATGCATTACCAACCTACAGTAGATTTAATATCATCTTGATTATATTCTATTTTACCTTGGTTAGTCTTGATTCAATTTAAAGAAACATTTTGTTTGATTAGACACACAACAAAATATCATCAACATCAACAACAAAATATGTTTTTGCCTCCATTTTAACAGTTTAAAAGCTTAAAAGTTTTTTATGTTGCTATCCTGTTGAGAACAACATTGTTAGATTATTTTAGCGCAGCATGCATTTTTGTAGAAGTGGGCGGTTTACTGGCAGATATGATAAAACATTAGATATTTGTCTTCACTGATAGAGATAGTCTCTATCGTGGTTACATCACACTATGATATTTTACCGCTGCATCATCACAAAAATTTACAAGCGATTTTAAACAGCTCAAGTGCAACAAGACTTAAAACTCAATTAGGTGCGTGCACACTGTGTGAATTGAGTTCTTTTTCAGTCCGCACAAACGGTCAAATTCACACAAAAAGGCAGTATTTATGTAAGCATTGTCATACATGTCTTAAGTGAATGTAAACAACTGGGAGAAAATTTACTTACTAAATTTATTTGATCCATGTATTAGGTCTTAAAGTGACAGCAGCTTAAAACATGTTTGTGTCATTCATGTAAGTCAAATAAAATAAAAAAAACTCACTGCTCTTGACTTAAATTTTGCATTCACTGTTATTGAACAATTATTTCTGCCGACATTATTGTCAATGTGGTCTGTGGCCAATTTTGACAAGAAAATTAACCAAACTTTGTTCAACTTAACAATAAACATAATTATTTATAATTGTTTATTCAATGATTGTAAACTGTGGTTAATATGTTTTGATGAAACATCTGTGATGAATTGTTCATTAGTTAATCACAGCAATCCCGTGCTATGGGAATTGAAGTTCACAAAGGTTACAGAAGAAGTTATTTTCCATAACTATTCAAAGCTTCTGCTTTTTGAACTCTGAAGTGTGAAAAAAGGTTTATAATGACAATACTGTCTTCTGTAGAGCTGCTTAACAACTGAAGTTAAATTGGTTTCATAATTAATTTCATCCACTATTCACATTTGTGTTGTCTTTATTGCATTGAAGCTTGAATTATTTAAGATAGTTTTAGTTTTTGTTATCAGTAATTGAATATTGCTGTGATTTCGGAATTGTGAGATTTCAGTGGTATCCATATCATAACAACTGTATTTCCAGCAAAAATAACTATGTTGTGCTCTATATTGATATAATGAATTGAGGTACAGTTGGCCACCTCTAAACTGCCATATGTTTCTCTGTGTCATCTGTCCGTTTTCAGCTCCCGAAAAGCCTCGCCTCATGGTGAGTTCGACGAACATGGGCACAGCATTACTGCAGTGGCACCCGCCAACAAACACCTACGGCCTGCTGCAAGGCTACCGGCTGCGGTTCGGCCGGAAGGATGTGGAGCCCTTGACTGTGATCGAATTCTCTGAGCGTGAGAACCACTACACCACCAAAGAGATCCACAAGGGGGCGTCCTACACCTTCCGCCTCTCGGCCCGCAACCGGGTGGGATTCGGAGAGGAGACGGTGAAGGAGATCACCACACATGAGGACACTCCTGCCGGTTACCCACAAGGCATCATAGCCCAAAGTAGTACAACCACCACCATTCAGGTCAGCTGGCAGCCTGTGGCGCTATCCGAGCGCAATGGAGCCGTCATCAAATATGCCCTTCAGTACAAAGACATCAACAGCCCTCGTAGCCCCTCAGAACTGTTCATTACAGCACCCGAGTCCACCGTCACGCTGGACGGCCTTAAATCAGACACCACGTACGATATAAAAATGTGTGCCTTCACCAGTAAGGGCCCCGGCCCTTACAGTCCTAGCGTCCAGTTCAGAACACAACCCATCAACCAAGGTAGGAGGCTCGCAACACCCTCTCTGCCCCCGTTTGCCTTCTCCTACAACCTTAAGTCAACTGTGAGAAAGAGTTTGGCTTTCAGAAGCAAATCAAATCTGAAAATGCTGCTAGCATAGCTAGTTCAAATCAGTTAGCATCGTGCGGAGTCGATGGTAAGCTGCAGGTAAGGTTGAAGCTCTGGGCTAGTCCTCATGAGGTAGCAGGTGAAGTGCTTGGCAGGTAAGGCTGATGTTGAAACGAAGTGCTGCAGATCTGTTTGTCTAATTCATCTGCCCCAACTTTCTTTTAGCAGTGTTTGCAAAAAATTTTCATGTGAGAGCTGCCATGAAGACCTCAGTACTGCTGACGTGGGAGATTCCTGAGAACTACAACCCCGCACAGCCATTTACGGTGAGAGAATCTGAGAAACCTAGAAAATGTCTACAATGCCAGCTTCACTTTGTGAAAAAGAAGTGTGTTTAATTGTGTTGAAGGCACACTTGTAGTGTACTTCAAAACTTTAAAGTATATAAAAATATAAAAGGCACCTCAAGTCCCAATCCCAATTCTATCCCTTAGTCAAGTCAAGTCACCTTTATTTATATAACGCTTTAAACAAAATACATTGCGTCAAAGCAACTGAACAACATTCATTAGGAAAACAGTGTGTCAATAATGCAAAATGATAGTTAAAGGCAGTTCATCATTGAATTCAGTGATGTCATCTCTGTTCAGTTAAATAGTGCATTTATTTGCAATCAAGTCAACGATATCGCTGTAGATGAAGTGACCCCAACTAAGCAAGCCAGAGGCGACAGCGGCAAGGAACCGAAACTCCATCGGTGACAGAATGGAGAAAAAACCTTGGGAGAAACCAGGCTCAGTTGGGGGGCCAGTTGTCCTCTGACCAGACGAAACCAGTAGTTCAATTAGCACTTCCCCTTTCCCCTACCCCTCCGTTTTGCACGTTCACGTAAAGGGGTAGGGGTGTCTCAATTCTCTTTGGGTTGGAGGGGTAGGGGGAAGGGCCAGATAGCCCTTCAAATGAAGATTTTTCGGGACCACACTTCAAACGAAGGGGTATGAATTATCTCGACAACATGGCTGCTACAGCGAACAAAAAGACTCATAAATGTAAGCTTTTTTAGCATTAATAAAGATTTTAACGAAAAGTAATCATTTGTTTTATGTTACATTCACATACATTACATTAGAAACGCTGTACATACCAGATCCGTCGTAATAACGAGTCATAAACACATCCACAGCTGTAAATCCCGGTTTAGTTAGGAAGGTAAGGGTCCACTGAACGACATCTCATGAAGCTCGTTTAGTCCAACGATGCAAAAACTTTGTAATATAAAAGAGTTTCATTTCTTCAGCGACAGAACTGTTTGCATCCGTTATGGAATAACTCACGGTCGGAAACTGCATCTTGGTAGTAAAAACACGGCATGGTTTTGCAGCGTACAGTGTCACATACAGAATGAGACAATCCACCAGAAAAAAGAATGAATGAAAGATAGGTGAAAAGATAGTATATTTGAATTTTGGCACTCTCTCGTGACGCTCTCTGACACACCTGTCAGCTGATGGAGGCGGAACTTATAGCGATCGCCTTTTTCTGTGTTTGTTTCAGTTTTTATATATGTGAGAGTGTGTTTTATGTTGAATGTGAATGTATCTGCATGATTACCATCTGTTTGAGTGCAAATCAGCCCAAATCAGCTCGCTATTACTGTATGATCACGGCTATCAAAGTGAACGCGTCTAGATGAATAGAGGGAGTGGATTATTTACTTTGGCACATTTGTGTTATTACCATCTGTATAAGTGGCCATCAGCACTTATTTGCATCGTAATTCATTGTAAATGCTGCATTTCTAGCAATCTCAGGATTTTCTGTAACTGGCAAACAAAGTTAAATCTTTTTTTTTATTTTTCTTGTCATTCTTATTTTTCTTATTCAAATTATTCTTATTGTATTTTTCTAGTGCTCAAATAAATCACTTATATGATGTCTAAGTTTCTGTCTAGTGTTTTATAATTGAAAGAAAACTATGCAGTGATATGTTTACTGACTAAATAGTTTGTAGAAGCCTTCAATACTATTGAGAAATATATTTTCTTATATTTCGGGGGGTGGGGGTTTAGACATAGTCTCATGAAAATATTTGAAGGAGTCTCATTTTTCATGATATCTTATTCAGATTTGAAATAGAATCTCATGAGACATATGGCTTTCAACCCATTACTTTTCTAGATTGCTCCAGGACTCATTTCATGTATTTTTATATCAAATAAAAAATATTTAAGTGTGGTAAAAAAAAATTTCAAGGCACTTCACTGTCTATAACTTTTAATATTTTTGAGCATTATCAAATCGGGTTGATAAAAAGTAAAGCCCAAAGGGCTTTCCAAAGACACCAAAATTATGTTTGTAACACACTGAAGTAGGAAACTGTTACAATTATAAGTTAGGTAGAGCACTTTCAGCTGTGAGTCCCATAATGGGGGTGCTGGATAACAGGTTAATAAGAGACACTTTCATGAATGTGTTTCTAAACACAATTAAAGGGATACTCCACACCAAAATGAAAATTTTATCATTAATCACTTACCCCCATGTCGCTGCAAACCCATAAAGGCTTTGTTCATTTTCAGAATGAAAATGTAAGATTTACAAGTTACACTGTCATACTGTCATGTTACACTGTCATGGTCCAGAAAAGTTTGAAAAGCTATGTCAGAATAGTCCATTTGCCATCAGTGGGTCAACCGTTACGTTATGAAGCAACGAAAATACTGTTTGTAAGTGAGGAAAACAAAAATAATGACTTTATTCAACAATTCCATTGTCAACAGTCTCCTCTGTGTCTCTTCATATCACCATATGCTGCATATGCTCTTCTGTATCAGCCGCACTTCAAGGATGCACTGTTTCTACGTGTATTTAGCTTTGATTTGAAAGGAAACAGTGCATCCTTGTGGCACGGCTGATACAGAAGAGCATACGCAGCATACATTGATATGGAGAGACAGCAAAGGAATTATTGAATAAAGTTGTTATTTTTGTTTTCTTCGCTTACAAAATATATTTTTTCTCTGAGAAACTCTTTCTGATATTGCTCCACTATTTTTCGCCGCAGCATTGGGGGAATTGGTGATCCTCTGCCCATCTTGACTTCTGAGAGACACTGTCACTCTGAGAGGCTCTTTTTATACCCAATCATGTTGTCAATTGACCTAATCAATTGCAAATTGGTCCTCCAGCTGTTCCTTATATGTAAATTTAACTTTTCCGGCCTCTTATTGCTACCTATCCCAACTTTTTTGGAATGTGTAGCTCTCATGAAATCCAAAATGAGCTAATATTTATCATGCCATTTCAAAATGTCTCACTTTCTGTGAATAAAATATAAGTTTATGAGATTTGTAAATTATTTCATATCTTTTTTACTCACAATTTGTACAGTGTCCCATCTTTTTTGGAATCAGATTTGTATAGGACATACAAGTTTCAATAGAAATTACATTAAAGTATATTTTAGTTGATCATAAATGCTCATCAGTACATTCAGCATTACTTTATCCATATTTCAAAGACAGAAGTCATTATAGAATTACAGCTAAAGATGTTCTTCAGTCCTACTTAAGAGGGTCAAAAACGCTATAACATTCAGCTAATTGCATTTAATATACATTTAAACTATAATACATTTTAATGTAACTGCAAGTAAAATGCAGTTAAGTGTCTGAAACATTTACAAACGTTTTTTTTCCTTTTTTTATACTCTTAATATGCTAAGTATGCACTTAATATGTACTTTTAAGTAACTACTACTTTATCACAAGGGACCTTCTAAGGCAGAGTAAGAATCCATGATGGATACATGCAATTCCCATTTAATATTTGGCCAAAAGAATGCTGCCTAACATTTGGAGCATCCCTTTAAATGCCTTTAAATGCTTCCTACACAGCCTACACACTTGGTTTTGGGTCACTAGAGAAAGCTATCACTTTCAATCTGGTTAAAGTTTGGCGTAACTGTGGTTCGCTTATAGATCCTGTATGATAACGGACAGAGCGTGGAGGTGGATGGGAAGCTGACACAGAAGCTCATCACCAATCTTCAGCCGGAGACGCAGTACTCCTTCCTGCTCACCAACCGTGGGAACAGCGCCGGAGGACTGCAGCACCGCGTCTCCACCATGACAGCCCCTGACATACTGCGCACCAAACCCTACCTGATCGGCAAGACCAGTTCAGACGGCATGGTCACGGTCGAGCTGCCCACTGTTCAGACAGCTGAGAAAGTCAAGTGAGTACCAGTTCTGCTTTGTGTTCGGGTTTAATGAGAGCAGCACCTGCGTCCCAACACTACGTCTGTTTATATGGATATTGTGCACATTATTGTTCTTTTGACTTGGGATTTAAGTTGAAATTATTATAATTTAGGGACAATTTATAATGGGAAGGATTCAAGTCTCAGCCATGTTTTTGGGTGGTTTCTATGTATTGGAATTGAGCATACAGCATATTTTGAGCATATTTATTTTATTTTATTGTATTTTTTTAATGAAGTGAGAATGTGCACATTTTTAAATTCCCCTCACTCTCAGGTTGATTATCTGTGGTTAGGAGCAGAAAAGCAGCTGAAATGTTCACAGATATCAGTTCTCTATGGCACTTCTGCTGTAGAAATGATGAGTTAAAGATGGCGCTAGTAGAAATCTAAAAACAAGCCTGCTTTATTCATGTGCTTCGTGAAATTAACAGATGTTATTTGGACAACAAATAATTTAAAAGAACAATATTTTACAGTAATCTTATTTATGATTGACATACAATAACCTAGGCAAGTGAGACCAAAAATGTCGTTAACATCAGTGTACAAAATGTTTCCAAATGTACACGTACCACATGCATTAAAGTGTCATTTTAGTATCCAGATCTTTTATCTTTTAATTCGATTTTTTTCTTCCATTTTAATTTTAGTTAAAGACTTAGTCATTTTGTTTTGCATTTTTGTAATTTTTATTTACTATAGTTTTCATTATATCTTATTTCAGTCAATGCTTTTTTTCATTTATTTTTTTATTTCAAGTATTGATTGAAAAAATAAATTGTTAGTTAGTTAATTATTAGCTACCTCCATGTCTAACTTGCAAGCATGTCTGCAAGATTTAAGTGCATGCTGGTTGAGAAATATTTTCAAGAAAGTCAGAGGAGTTTAGAGAGGAGATGAGAGTGATGGCCTGTTTTCAGCCGTCATGTCTGTCAGAGAGACCCTCATTAGTGCGTGAGACCGACTAAAGCGCGGTGAGGTTGGCAGGTTATTGATGTGTTTACTGAGGGTCGCTCTCTTTCGTCAAACATGTGGTTAATCCAGTGTCATCCCGAGTGGATTGGCAGGTCCAGATTGATTGGAGCTAATCTTGATGGATGTCAGCACAACCTTATAGTCTCTGTCTGGCTCTCTCTGTAGGGGTTACTACATCGTGGTGGTGCCGCTGAAGAAACAACGGCCCGGGAAGTTCATCAAACTCTTTGAAAGTCCAGACGAGATGAATGTGGAAGAGGTAAGAGATGCCCAGTCCACCTCACAGCTGTATTTAGAGTCATTGCATCATACACTGATCAGGCAGCAGCACCTGTAAGGACATGATTCCCAGTGTAACTACCAGCAGTTATGTGAAAGAAAGCAGCGAGAGCTCACAGTCGTTTCATCGGCTCCAGTCATATGCAAATCTGCTCCTGCCAACAAAAGCAGCTCTCCTCTAAAGGGCAGGACAAGAGGGCGAGAGATAGAGGAAGTCTGCGTTATCACTCCAGCCGAATGCTCAGTATTATTTTTAGCCGGAGTAAATATTTGAGAGGCTTTTCTATGGCGTAAGGCGGCGAGTGTTCTCCTCTGAATTGCACCAGACAGGCTGCCGAAAGCCAGCCGCTGCTCAGGAAGTGGCGGCACCATGCAGGGATCTTCGTCCTAATTGGTTGACCGATGGAATTGCCCCTCCCCCCACAAGCTGGCCTAAGTTACTTCTGAAAACCTGGTTACTGGTAGTACAGTGTGTTTAGTTAATGAAGAAAACACACCATCAGCACTGCGGTCGCCACCATTTCCTCAACATCAGAGCAAATGCCACAATGACATTTACTAGAACACTGTTTACCAGCTAGAGTTATATATATACAGTACAGACCAAAAGTTTGGACACACCTTCTCATTCAAAGAGTTTTCTTTATTTTCATGACTATGAAAATTGTAGATTCAGACTGAAGGCATCAAAACTATGAATTAACACATGTGGAATTATATATGGAATTATATACATAACAAAAAAGTGTGAAACAACTGAAAATATGTCATATTGTAGGTTCTTCAAAGTAGCCACTTTTTGCTTTGATTACTGCTTTGCACACTCTTGGCATTCTCTTGATGAGCTTCAAGAGGTAGTCACCTGAAATGGTCTTCCAACAGTCTTGAAGGAGTTCCCCGAGAGATGCTTAGCACTTGTTGGCCCTTTTGCCTTCTGTCTGTGGTCCAGCTC